>NC_021162.2:70332594-70360503 GCF_000331145.2 Cicer arietinum
GTAGGGCCTCGGATAAGTGTCAGAGAGAGAAGAGGAAGACGATTAACGGTGATGATTTGCTTTGGGCGATGGCTACTTTAGGTTTCGAGGATTATATTGATCCTCTTAAGATTTACCTCACAAGATACAGAGAGGTTATTTCAATTTACTGTTTTTTCAAATTTTACTTTTACTTTATAAGTTTTTATGGTCCCCAGTGAAAATAATAGAGAATTGGGTCTTCTGACAGTGTATACGGATTGATGTTTTAGTTTTTAATGTTATTGCTGTGTTGCTTTTCACTGATGGCATTAATTTTTTTTTTCATTGCTCTGTTTTGGGTGAATTGGAAATATTGCAGATGGAGGTAATTTTTTAAATCTTTTATTCCATTGTTTGAATATCTATGTTTCTTTACAATTGTTGTTTTGGAATAGGTTTCTGTGATTTTTGTGTGTGTGCACATATCTATGTTATGGCCTTGCAATTTGTGGTGTTTCAGGGTGATACCAAGGGCTCTGCCAAGGGTGGAGACACATCTGCCAAGAAAGATGTTCAACAAGGTTCTAATCCTCAGGTAGAAAACTCACACACAAGAAGTTTGTGTGATTTTATTGCTGGCGAACACGCACACAAAGGAGAAAAAAAAAATTAGTATCTGCATTTGACGTATTTTGTTGTAATTGCAGCTTGCTCATCAAGGTTCTTTCTCACAAAGTGTTTCTTACACAAATTCTCAGGTAACACTACCCTTACAATGAATTATTTAGAACGTATGTGAACTCAGTTCACGTGAAATCCAAAATCCCCAAATTTAAAAAAAAAACAAACTCAAATGCATATTAGTAAACATACTTTGTTGCTTTAACCACAATAGTAAGTTATTAGTGAGTGATGTGAGTTTTGAATGAGTATGCGTTATGATGGTTGAGTTATGAATGAGTTTTGATGTGAGTTATGAGGTTAATGATGGTAATGAAGAGACAAATGAGGTTATAGAGTGAGGCAAATAAGCAAAGGCATTTTGGGTATTTTGTTTTTATGAAAAATTTGAGGGGTGTGGGTAGTAAAAAAAGAGGTGTGGGTAGCAAAATTGAAGTGTCAACCTTGTTGCTAAACTATGAATTGTAACTTCCATATAATGATTTATTGTTATCGACTTAACATCAATATTTTGCCGCCTGCTAACACTCCAAGGCATAAAAATATTAATCATGACAGAAGTAAAATGTGATTCACTTATACTTCCCTTTACTGGACTTTATATGTTTTAATAAATCCCCTTTTCTATTAAAAGCTTTTATTCAGTTGGCTTTTGTTACAATATTTTGCACAGTCTTTGCTCTCATACTATTTTGGTTCAATATTTTAATCTGTCCATAGAAAAAAGGATCATGTTACAATTAAAGTGTCTGGTAACTCATCAATGAGTTAGCTCCTTTTGTTTGGTAGCACCCATCAACGCTCCCATTAAAGAAAGTTTGTGGGCTTGGGTTTATTATTTAGGTCCAAAGGGACTTCTCTTTCTGTACTGTGTACTCTCTCCCACATTCGTACATTCGTAAGCTTCATTTTAGCTGATTTGTGATTCTTTAGTATTTAATCCATATTTGAAGGGCAGTTATTCTATGTCTTCTTAGGCTCTTAGAGTTGTTTGAGATTCTTCTTCCTACACGAATTCTATCAACATCATAAAATGTCAATGCTGCTATATGGCCCCTGGCCTTTCTAAATATTTTTTTGTAAATTGTATTAGGATTAAATGAGGTTTTGTGGATCTTTTAGTTGTTGGTTGGAGGTTTTCCCAGTGGTTCAGACAACAACAACAACCAAGCCTTATCCCACTAAGTAGGATTGACTACATAGATCAAATGACGCCATAACGTTGTATAGTACAACATATCTCTCACTAGCTCATTAATCTCTAGGTCTTTCCTAATAGTTTCTTATAGTTTTTCTTGGTTTTTCTCTGCATCTAATGATGTTACTACCCCCTCCATTTGTATTACAACATATCTCTCTCCAGCTCATTAATCTCTAGGTCTTTCCTAATAGTTTCTTATAGTTTTTCTTGGTTTTTCTCTGCATCAAATGATGTTACTACCCCCTCCATTTGTTCTACCCTCCTTACTATAGAATATGAAGGTCTCTTCTCCACATGCCCAAACCACCTAAGCTGAGTTTCTTCCATCTTTTCTACTATAGGTGCTACCCCGACATTTGTTTTTTCACTGGAAAAATAAAATTGGGGGTGAGTGGGAAGGGATGGGGAATAAACTTGGTATGAACTGTTTTCGTAAGTTATATTGGGTTTGTTGGGCTAATTTCCCTTTGTCTATGTTTTGCTTTACATGGGATTATGATCAGTAGCTTATAATTGATTGAATAGGTAAGTCAAGATATTTTTTGAAATTTTTTAGTGGTACTTCTCATTCTGTGCACCTTATCAGTTTAAAATCTACCAAAATACTAGAGCATCTGTGTTCTGATCTGTGTATTTGCAGCAAGCCCACCGCCACCTCTAAAAATGGTGCTTGAATTCTGCCCATTGTTACGACTGGAAGCTCTAAAAAAAACATATATAGGAGCCAATTAGGTTTAGTACATCAAAATACATATAGAATTAGTCATGTCCTTGCTACCTATGGTCTCCATATGAATCCAAAAAACCACCATGAAAGTTAGCTCAAAGAAAGTCTACGACCCCAACAAACTACTCATAAATCCAATGTTCAACAACTGTTATCAACAACTTCAACCATTGCTAACCATACCACCATTGTCCAGCCTCGTTGGATCACAGCCCCAGCAAGAAAGCTACAAATCCAATACACCACACCCCAAATCTGCTTCAACAGTGTGAGCCACCGCTCCCAAACCAACCGCCACACCATTGGCAAGTTCTACCGCTTTATTGGTTGCGACTTCCGACCTATGTCACTCCAAACGAGCCTCACACACAACTAGACCAAAATTCTTCAAACCCCTTCTGTGCAGTCTCCATGCAAGATTTCTGTTCAAGTTTCTATGGGAATACTGATACACTGTATGCTGTGACCCGCAGATGCTGAGTTTTTAACTGGTCCAATTGCCTTAAGATATCATCTCTAAAGTCAGTTTCCACGATGGCCAATTTTGGCTGCCTTCTTAGGATGATAAGGTGCCGAGTATTTGACGCTTCTAAGGCTATTCCTTTCCTAGGTTACTTCCTTGTAGGCCATCCTGTATTTGTTGGTGACTTCTCATTGAAGTACAACAAACTGTTGCGATCGATAGCCTTTCTTTGTGAACACTGGTCTATTTCTGTGAGAGGCTATTAGGTTTGAGGAGCTATCGTCTACTAAATGTAGGTGTCTTTTCTAGTGGAAATTGAACTGCAGTTTCTGCATCACGACTAGCCTAGCCTCTCCTCTAGACCCAGCAACCACCGTGATAGAGCTGTGGCCGCTTAAGCACTACATCCGATCTGTATATTCAGTCAATGTGTGCACATAACATTGAGCATTCATGATATGGATGCTTTTCTTTTTATAGTTTTTATCTGTTTAAGGAATTTATGTTGATATCGGCAATAGAACTCTCTATACATAATGATTTTTTTATATTGATATATTTTTTTCATTCTTCAATCTCAGGGTCAACATATGATGGTTCCTATGCAAGGCCCAGAGTAGGTAATAAGCCAATTGATCCTCTTTCAGTGGTTGTGTTTTCAATGCTGGTAGAGCTTTAGTGAATGCTCTCGGCATTATTGAATGTATTTTAATGGTATGTGAATACCGACATAAGACACATTTGTTCTTGTGTCTTGATTTTTTTTATTTAAGGTTTGTATATTATGTCTGGCGTAAAATTATTATTTCTAAGTTACATTTGTAAGTGCTGGAGTCATGATAGTCTGATTCCTTCAGGCGGCTTGGCAAATGCTGAAGAATTTAGGCAACTGATTGTAAGCATAAATTGGTCTATTTTTTAACCTTATTTCGGTGTACAATAATTGATGTGGTTAGGGTTTTTGAAATACATTTGTTAGACAATTTGGAAGTGATGTATCTGAAGTGTTAGAGTAAACATGTTTAAGTGAGATTTGAACCAACTATATTTTGTTTAATTTATTTGATTAAAATTAAAATTGACATAAAAAGATTTGGGTTTAGACTTACTTTTTTTTTTCTTAAAATACATAAGTTTGACGTGAACAATACAATTTTAAAAAAATGTTATAAAAAATAATTCTTGAGAAAATACTGTGACAAACCTTAGTTGAACAGTATTTTTTATACAATCAATTGTAAGACAGTAATCAAATATATATAAATTCTCTAGATAAAATTGATGGGTCTGGATGTTTTAGATTTTTTGGTAAATATAATTTTTATATGATTTTATTTCAATTTTTTTTAAATTAAAAAAAAAAATAATTTAAATAGTTTATTGTAAAATATTATTTCAAATATTTCATCTATATTTGTAACATTTTTTGGATATTTAAATAATTCATAAAACATTATTTTAATATTTTATCTTAGAACATTATTTTAAAATTTCAAATAAAAAATTAATTTAAATTGTTTATTTTAAAATATTAATTCAAATATTTCAATTTGTAACAGTTTTTGGATATTTCAATTTAATTTAATATAATTAATTTTAAAATATTATTTTCAATATTTCATCTATTTGTTGTAATATTTTTTAGATATTTAAATAATTCATCTTAAAACATTATTTTAATATTTTATCTTAAAACATTATTTTAAAATTTCAAATAAAAAATTAATTTAAATAATTTATTTTAAAATATTATTTACAAATATTTCATCTATATTTGTAACAGTTTTTGGATATTTCAATATAATTTATATATTTTATTTTAAAATATTATTTTAAATATTTCATCTATTTGTTGTAATATTTTTTGGATATTTAAATTATTTATATTAAAACATTATTTTAATATTTTATCTTAAAACAGTACTTAAATAATATCAACCATCAGATTTTAATTAATACAAATGAATGGACTAGGTCACTACAATAGAAAACCATGTGACTCCTTGTGCAGTGTACTAATATGCATCAAAGCTAATGCTAATTTATAAATAACTTGACTGCTCTTTGACTAAGCTCATGTTCTTTAACAAATGGGCGAGTTTCATGCCTCTTTGGCACAACTCTCTTGGGAGGGCAGAGGAGAAACTCCTTATGGTTGAGTAAAGTTTTCTTGAGACGACGTGAAATCGATCAATTGATCAAAGAGGCATACAACAACCAACCACATGAAAGAAGAATCTTCAAAGTCACACATCTAACGAGATTCTGACACATGTTTTATGCACTTTACAATGTTCATCATTTTTCATATATAGAGCAACATTGTATATTTTAGCTAAGCTTGGAAGTTAATACACTAAAATAGACTATGCTTAGAAGTTGACTCATCACGCTAACATAAACAAACGACTGAGGGCATCTGTTCTGCAGTGAACTTTAGAGTTGGATAAAGTCCAATACCACTTTTAAACTATAAAAGCCTCACATCATAATGACACCTATCAAGGTATGTATTATTCCTAACATCTCACTCACCTCAATAATAATATTGACTTGAGCATTGGAGTTGGAGTATTTGCAAGAACAACCCACTCTCAGATATCATCACCTCCACCGCAGCAGTCAAACGCAAACATTTTTCCCTTCAAATCCACCATCACTTTCTTTATGTTGGATCAAAACGAAAATAAAATGAATATATATATTAACTGTTACTATATAGGGGTTTAAAGATTATAACAGGTTTTTAAAGATAAAATGAATATATAACTAGGATGATTGTAACAGGTTTTTAAAGATTTTAGTGTAGTCTGTATCACAAATTTAATGTTTAGGCCTAATTCTTAAGCTCAAGTCACGGCTCAAAACCTTTAGTTGTATTTAATGCACAAACAGATAATCTTACTCTAGCAAGTCTAACAACCAATTATGATCATTTAATCCTGGAAAAATTAGTTCGCAGAGAGGTTAAGTAAACTAATATGTTATTTGAAATTGGCCATTTAGTCCTGGAAAAAATATTTTGCCAAAAGAGGTAGAAATTGTATTGAGGTTTCTACTAATGATCATAAGAACACAACAACAACTAGTTGAGAATTATTATTTACAAGGGTGTTCTGTTAAATAAGTTTGTGTCTTTGCATTTTAGCAAATTTTGTTATAATTGACTTTTTATGTTCCGTACTTATTTAGGTGGCTTTTAATAGGAGAATTGAGTGTCTTATTATTGTAAAATTTGCCACGTTAACAAAATAAAATTGAAAGGGGACAAAATAATATGTGAAATGGATGGAGGGAAAGAAAGAGAATAAATTTTATGAGATAGAGAGAATGAACAGAAAATAGAAGAAAATTGAATCTAAGGGATCTAGATCAATAACATGCATCACATTATATCATAGATTGCATCCTATAGGAAGTTGAATAAGAGTAAGGATCAATGAAGTTATTCCTGGATTAGGTGCATATTTGTCACCATAATTCCTAATCAACATAGTCCGTAAAAATCTATTATATTTTTCTTTAGAGATCACACCTTACAGCAAAACTGCCTTGCAATTACTACATGGAAGATTATCAAATTATTCTCCTCGTCCCCTAGATATATTGCAGCATAAGATGAAGCCGTTACAGTACTGTACATTTTATCACTAACCTGTACATAACTCAACTTCAGTTTATCCCCTTGACCTAGACGATTGGCTCCGTGCGTAAGAAGAGGATAACACCTGCACACGTCAAAAGGATTCTCCTGTCACACAATAAAACATTTTTCTTCCACTTATAGAGGTGACTGCCTGGGATGGGGTAGGTAGGCCTTTTAGATTCTTGGTGTAATAAAGAGATGCATTTTAATAAGATAGAAATTTTGAAAAAAATATATATTATATGGATTTAATTTATATACACGAAATATCTCATCACGGAAGTTACATAAAATTGAGATTATCGCCAAACAAACTGCTATAGACTGGAGTGTGAAAATCTCATCATACCTGGTAGGTCTTTGGTCCTTTTTTGAGTAGATAACCAACACTGTTCAAATTATCGATGAAAGTATCAATATCAGGTACTTTCAAGGAAATCCTATCTGCCAGACTGTATATTTCCTGAAAAGTAAGCAAAACATATGCGTTTTATTGACAGAAACCATTGACAGGAAATGCTGGGGAAAATAGAAGCACGTACAGATACTGAAAAGCAATCTTTCTGTTCCAACTCCGATTGCTTATTGAGGGCATTTAGAAAGCGTTTTGCTTCTTTCTGTTGACTCATTCCCCCACTTCGACCAAAATCTACGACACCATGCTCATCAACATATTTATCATACAGTGATTCCTTCATGATTTCAACAACATCCTGCACGATGGATGACAATGTCATTACAGGAATGACTCGAGAAATCCAAGACAAGAAATAACTTGCTTGTTTAAACTTCAGGGACAGAAAACAATTCAACTGTTGACATACTCATCGACTGGTATTCTGAAGTCTATCAAATTAGTGTTGCATGACATTAAAGTAAAGGCAGGAAATATTTTTTAGTGTGTTCTGTGTTGTATTGAAACCATAATTATGAATCAAATGCATTGATTTCCTAGTTTCAAAGAAAAAGGCTGGATATGTTTTTGACCTACTAAAACTGTTCTCCTTTCATCTCTTTGCAAGGTCGTTGATGTTTAGAAGAGCTTTTAATCTATACATGAATGGCATCATTTTGGCTGCTCAAAATTAACCTTCAGTTGTACTTTATTAAAGTTGAAGAACTGAAAGAGGATTGGTGCTATTAACATTATTCAGGTCATACTGAATTGTAAACTAACCATTGCATCCTGGGCCGTTATTTCTACTCTCAAGTCGAGCCGAGCACGAGCTTCAGCTAGCCTTACTAGACTTTCCAGCTGCCTTGCTGTTATAGGAGTACCATCGGCCGAAATGTTATGATCTCTAAGTTTTAGGTAAAACTTTTGTATGATATCTGCTGCTGGCTTGGACATCCTTGTTAAGAGAAATCAGAAAAGAGGCAGAAAATAAATATTTGCAAAGAGAAATCAGAAAAGTGGCAGAAGGTAGATATGACATTGAACCACCTAGGAAAGACAAAACTCCTGGCATAAGCAATGTATTTGCGAAGTAGTTGACCGGGTAATGGAACAAAATCACTGTCTCTTCGTCGGTCAAGTTTCAACCTTGAAATTAAAGAACCAGATCTAACACCGAAATCTACCTCTTCAGCATTCTGTGATGCAGAAGCTCTTGAATCAGAAGGTGGATCTGATTAAGAATATAGTCCATTTATCAATCTGGAATTACCGAAATGCAGGATGCTCTAGTCTAGCCCACCTAAAATATAATGTGAGAGGGAGAGGAGAGTAAGAGATAAGTAGATAACCTCTACGCTGCTTTTTAGATGCCTGTGAGTGTTGCCCAGCATGAAGCTGCAAGATACATTTGAAACATCAATCTTTAGTACAACAGAACCATATAGAAACATAGGATAAAAAAACAATAAGAAACCAAGAACATGGATTTGGTAGATATGTGAAAACATACAGCTTTTGTATATTGTGAGAAGAGATATTGTCCTACGGCATGAACACCCCAAATATAACATGCATAAAACACAATATGCTTGCATCCAAACCATGTGGCAAATTTCTTTCCTTTTCAATATTCTTATCACTCATTCCGCATTTTTCTGTTGGTCTGTGTGCGCATCATGTTATTATATCTTTAATACATCATAAGTTTAAACCTATTTACCAACTTAAGTACTTTACTTGAGAAGAAGAGAAGCTTCTAGATCAAGAAATCCAAGACAAAAGAGAAGGGATTAACCTAGAATATTCGTGCAGAAATGAAAATTACTAACAGTTAATAAATAATATCCTTGACACAAGCAAATATGTTTCTTGTGTTAACTGCTAAAGAATCTACAGTTTGGAGACAATCGCATCTAACAACTGAAAAGTTCAAACAAGTGAACGCCAACACAAAGTAAGAAGACAGAAGACTTACGGACATAATGTGCTCTGAGACTCGCTTGTCCAGAAGTTCATCAGGCTTGTCCAGCAATATGAAAATTAAATCAAAACGGGACAATAGTGCAGCACTCATTTTTAAATTTTCATTTACAGTTTTTGCCCGGCTGCGATTTTTATTAAAGAAATTGTCAGAAGAAATTATTGGCTTGGTTCCATGACTAGCATTTTTTATAGTAAAGACTAAACAATATAATATAAATCAAATTTATGTCAATTAAGAACCTCAAAAAACATCTACCTCATTGAAGGAGAAAATGGAAATAAAGGATATACGTGAACTTTAGATAAGTTACTGCAATATATATATCATGATAAATCTGAGATAGAATGAATATTAAAAATAATAATAGGACACTAAGAAAAATTGAGGGAATAATGCAAATTGAAAATGTTACTTATAATGACCGCCAACAGGATTTGCAGCCGCTAAGACAGAAGTTCGGGATGATAAACTTGCTACCAATCCCGCCTTTGCAATAGATACACACTGTTGCTCCATTGCCTCAAGTAAAGCCTGTATTGTTACAAATTCGCAAGGTTTCAGTTAAGCTATATTAAAGTAACCACAAATTGATCAGCAGCTACTGCAGAACAAACCTGATGCTCTGATGACATTTTATCAAACTCATCAATGCAGCACAATCCACTGTCAGCCAGCACCATAGCACCTATCAGGAATTGCAACAATTATTCAAAGAAAATAAGAATTATTTTTTGAAAACAATCAAAGCAAAATTGGTTAGACCCTTTTATATCGTTATCGATAGCATACAATATCAAAAAGTCATTAACTCATAGACACTAGCTAAGATAAACTAGCAAAATTCTGTAGAGCTTAAGGAAATAGAGACAAGCACTGGAAAAACTATGTCATCAATTATTCTACTATCAATGGAGCAACCCATACAACTTGGCCAAAAAAGAACTGCAGATAATTTAGGTTCCTGACTTATTGAACATACCTGCCTCAAAAGCATAGTCACTTGTCATAGGATCCTTCACTACAGCTACTGTGAGGCCAGCTTTGGTTGTGGCGTTACCGCAGACATATATACCACGTGGCGAAACAGCTGCTGCTGCTTGTAACAACTGGCTCTTACCTAGACCAGGATCACCTACAAAATTGAAATTTCAATACAATTACAAACAGTTCATAAATTTATATCCCGCCTCCATTTTGCCAACTTCTAATTGAAGAAAGCATTTTTGACATAAATAAACTACTTCTCGGCAAGGAAAAAATTTCTGAAGGTTTGATTACATTCAAAATTGCAAGGAAAAGACGTTGAGCATACCTACAATTATAACATGAATATCTCCTCTCACAGGAACCTTATTCTGATCCATAGAATGCTTTCGTACACCACCAAATAATGATAGAGTTATCCCAGCTGTCAAAATAACAAACTTTTATTTGATTCACCCCTCCCTCAATTGCCAATTTCGAAACATAAGCTCCAAATAATACTCTTGAAGTATCCAAAAAAGCTCGAGTCTCTTCCCAACAATTACTAAGAATGCACATACCAGCAATGAGATTAATAAGTCATGAAAGTGAACACAAATATGTTGGGCTAGCGAGATTATGAACTTTTCAGTGGAACTAGCAAGGTTATACTAAAAAACAAAGAAGGCATAAGAAACATCACCAAACAAGCAACTAAAAGGATGGCGATGGACAAGGGCATGAAACTTCTGCTATTGTGGGGTCTAAGAAAAAGCAGGTGTACACAATCTTATTCTGAGCAGAGTGGCAATTTCCAGGGACAAAACCAAAGAACACCAGCGCCAAGTCACAAGACATAAATGTTACATTGCGGTGTTGTGCTAAGTTCGCCCTCTCACAACAAGCGATTGAGTGAGGAGGCACATTTCATAACGATATGCATATATACCTTTAACAAGCTCGTGCCCATAGATAGATGGGCATATAGAGTGAAGGATTTGCCGAAATAAATCTGAACCATGCTCCTCTGCAAACTTCACAACAAATTCTAAATCCTTTGAAGAAAATGAAAACAAATTAAACAGCTCAGTTGGTCTAGCTTTGGCATTAGAGTCTTGTGAATCCTCAGGTATGGACTGTGACTTTGAATTTATTATGGATACAGCTTCAAGATACAAATAGTAAAATCCTTGGTTTCTGTTCTTTGACTTCCCTGAATAAATACCCACAAGCTGCATCAGATAAGATAAATGTCTCAAAAGAGAATAATTTTGCATTATACATAAAGTAATTGAGATATATTAAGCAGGGAGCCAGGGACAACTCTTAGCCTGACCTTAAGAGAAATATTTGTATAAACTAACCCGTTTACCCAATAAAAAACAAGCACATTATCACTTTGTAGTAAATTAGTAAACAAATCCTTGTGCCAAGTAATACTGTCTGTTAATTGATTGATTAGTCTAAATAACTAGTGTAGACAATGCCTCCTTGTTCCGCATCTACCGGTATATTACATTATGAAATAATTGGTATAATATATCTTTACATAACGATTTGCTAATAGTTCTAATTTTGTTTAAAATCTAAACTTTGTAAGTTTTCAAGTTATAAATCTTTTAGCATACTTCTCGTGCATCAGGTTTTAACAACAGAAAAGCAGTTATATAGCCTTTAAGAATTACGCAGAAACTGGTTAGATCAAACTTTTGATAAACAGCTCATGTTGTACGCAAGAATTTTATATGATGCTACGACGCTGCGATTATTTATATGACATTTTTTCAGCTTCGGTAAAACTAATCTGTTAATTTAAAATATATATATATATATATATATATATCCTGTTATTATCACCAAAGTTATTGGTCATTTATTGGCCAAACAATACAGTGACAATAATGGTTTAACATGTAGCCATATACAAATACTTAGTGCACCCAAATAAATACATAAAGGAGATTAAAACAGTTTAAATATATGTTAAAGTACATTTTATTGTAGTTTAGTTATCTTCGCTCAGCAAATTTAGCTTTCTTTCACAAAGCAAGTTTTATTTAATACAAGCCAGCATGTAAGGTGGATAACAAAAACAAGCAGTTAGAAAATCACACCTCCTCCAATATCCATGTAATTGTTAATTCCTCTGATAATTCCAGTGACAGTCACCACATCTCCAGGAATGCATGCATCAACAAGGTCTTGGGTAAGTTCGCATTCCACTGTTCGAGGTACTCGTCCTTCCTCGTGATCTTCATGTTTTAATAATTCTTGAACCCTAGTCAAGACATGCATTGAAAGCAGGTTTAAAAAGGATTGGGTAGAGGGAGGGGGTAGCCAAAATATGTGAAAGAATAGAGATAATGAGTCAAGCTCTAGCCTCACCTTATTTTCTGAAAATCAATAGTTTGAGCAGTAGATCGCAAAGGATTGAAGATTTTGCTCTTGCAACCATTCAAATTGCAAGTTGATGGCGGTGAAAATTTTCCATCAGGAAATATACGTGTTATTCCTTGTTTGCACTTAAAGCATTCAAAACTCATTTCTACCACAAGAGGCCTGACGGTGCTGACTTTCACAGCGGTTCCACGCACTGAGACAAGCTTGTCTGTCAAATCACCAAATGATGTTAAAATGACTTTTTTTCTATACAATGGGAAAGCTTCCACTTTAACAAGCATACATTAGGGGCAAAAAATACTACAATGATTTTACGGTATACCAATGTAAGCTGCTTTTAGGTTCTTCAGTGCGATCATGGTTTCAGGACAGTTATGAAGACGGATGTCTACTTTTGCAGCAAGCTCCAGCTTGTCATTATCCCATTTAGAAAGCAAAACCTGTTTCCAGTTTGTTATGTAAGTCATATAAAACCTTGGTCAAGCATAAAATATGCACTTTTGTGAAATAAAAGTGACTTCAAGCATACCTTGTGAACGGCAGCACTCATGCATAAGAGAGCAATTTTAGGTTTCTCCAGTAACATTTCATAAAATTCCTCAACATGACACATATTTTTGAGCTGCTGAAAATCAAGTGACAATACATAGTTTCCATAATCATTTTTCACCTGTCAACAAGCATAATTCAAAATTTATACTTGTTAATTGTTTAAAAGAGCTTATGAAAATAGGTTATGATATATTCATGGGTGAGTGCTTCAGTAGACCAACACAATATATGGTCTACCGCGGACCGGTACTTAAAAATCATCTGAAACTCTAACATGATCAATTACATTCCTAGGAAGTAAAGTAGAATTTCATGGCTCTCATCGTTATTACCGTTGAGACGATGACCTGATTAGTGTCGATTCAATGAGTTTAGCTTTGAGAACACGTTCATTTTTCTTTATTTTTATCGAACATCAATCAAGTCACTTTATAACTTCTACTTTACGAAATAATGTCTATCGCCATTGAAGTTTTGAACTGTTTTCAAGTATTAGTCAACGGTGCACCACTTACCAAATTAGTCCACCTTAGAGTTTGCCTATATTCAAAAGCCGTTTTTAACTTACTTTCACAGGCTCTTTCTTTCAGAGATCTAATTCCAAACCGGTTTCGGTATAGTTTATCTTCATTCCGTCTTCCATTCTAAAAAATAGTTTGTAGATAAACTTTTATATATAGTAAAAGCTTATTTAATAAGCACTTGACTAAATTGTATATCCAAACGTGATAACCGCTTATGCTAAACAGCTCCAAATGATCGTAGAAGAGTACAGATTCTTTTAAGTATTCTCCTCTCCGCTATTCCACAAAAAGCTACCAAAACCTAATTGAAAACTAAAACAAATAAAATTACACTGTTAAAACGATCCTTGTTCTGAAGACAAATTAGAAACCTAATATTATTGGCCTATATTACTAGTTGAAATTTGAAATTCCTAACTAACATGAAAAACCGAAATCAGGTTGCAACAAGTTTGCGTAATAATGTAGAGAAAGGGAAATGAAATGTTTGAAGAGAGGAGAGTAATTGCGGTGTAAAACCTGGGAATCGATGTTTTGGCCTTGGGAGGAAGAAAAGAAGGAAAAAAGAGAAGCTGTGAGATTGAGCCAGGTTTGTTCGATAGTGAAGAGTTGCTGAGGAAAGTAAATGTCCATTAACTGCGATGAATCCATGGGAAAGGATCCGAATCGATGTCGGATCCTCTGCTCCGTCTCTTCTGCAGTTCTGTGCATTCCGTCTCTCCTCGCGTTCACAGTGGATTCTTTTTTCGCGGGAAAACTGTGAAGATAAAAATAAGGTACCCTTCTACCCAGTTTTTACTTTTAAAATTTATTAAAAATTCTCGAGGTTTAGATAATGTTTCGGATATTTTAAAATTCAGAATACCGCAATTTTTAAGTTTAAAAAATAAAAAACAATAAATTTAAAAACTGAAATATTAAAATGTTTTGGTTTAAAATTCAAAACAATAACTTTAAAATTCGGAACTATTTAAGTTGATAAAATATTTTTAACCACAAAATGCAAAATAATTATGAATTTCAAATATTTTTTTATTCACAAAAAATTTAGTTCAAAATAATGTGTTTTGAGAATTTTACTTATAAAATATTCCGATTAAAAAAAATATAACGATTTTGTAAGGAAAATGAAAGTCCTAGATGCAACGGACAAATAAGTGAAAAATATGGGAAATAATGAAGTTTCTTTTTTATATTGCGGGATATGAGAAAATGAGTAATCAATATATGAATATTTTAATTTAGTCTTTAATTTTAAATGATATTTCGAATTTAGCCAACGAAAACATAAAATCTTTTAATTTAATTTTTAACTTTATAAATCGTTTTTCAAATCTACGTGTGTGTGAATATTTATTGTGTTGACGGTGATAACGCATCAATTTACTAATTATAATCATACAAAAAATACAAAACTTTTAGAACTGTAAAATTAAAAGGACATTTATGTACTATAAACTTTTAAATGTCTTCCGTTCTAATTTTTTAGACTGACGCTTAATTTTATTCTTTTTAACATTATGCATATTCTTCGATTAATTTAGTAATATGATAAAAGGCAAGATTTTAAGTTACACTTCTCTATCTCTTTCATTAATATAATTTTTGGACAAATAAATTTATATAACTACACATGTTCTCAAAATATGAGACATTAATTCAACATTTATATGTTAAAATCATATCAAATGAGATATCAATTTTTTGAATGAAAAAATCTCTAATTAATATTTGGACATTTGGGTGTAAAAAAAAAGACTTAAGTGCACTTTTAATTTCTCCAATTCTAATATTTTTATGAAAACAAGTTAAGTAGATTTAAAGTTTTTTTATTTTTTGACAATAGAATAAATATTTTCGTGATAAAATAAGAAAATAAAATTACAATTAAAAAAAGAAAAACAAAGAAAGGCAGACCAAGACGCTCCCGTTTTAGAGTTCTCGAGTTCTCGTCGACTGAGCCACATGCAAATTACATCACCTGATTCGCCAAGTCACTCTTTAATTTATTTATTTTTTTAAACTAATAAATATTTTTTATTGTTGTTTTGAATTGAATCTACTAGCCGCTACTCCGAAGTTCAAAATTCTGAAACCAAAAACCCTCTCCCTCCCTCCTTCCTTCTCCACTCTTCACATCAATTTCACGCCGATTACCCTCCATGATTTCCGATTCCGACGCTTCTCTCAGAAAGAGGGACGTCCTAGACCGACGCCTCAGTATCATCGACTTTTTGTCAGCTGATGATTCGCTTCTCGATCCCATTTCTTCCAATCACCAACATTCAGGTCACATTTTCCCCTTTCCCTATTATTCTTCTGTTTTTTTTTTTTTTTTTCATTTCAGATTTTTAGATCAAGTGAATCTCATTCAAATGATGAAAATTAAATTTCATTCTCTTTGTTGTTTTTTCAGAAAATGAAACGTGGTACACTCCGAATTCAAAAAAATTTGAAGACGCTTCTACGAAAATTGAACAGTGGGAGCATGAACCTCAAACTTCAGAAAAAAAGACGAACAAAAACAAGTGCAATTTGCGGAAGAGTTTAGCTTGGGACAGTGCTTTTTTCACTAGTGCTGGTACTCTAATTTCGCCTCTTGCAATTTTAACTTTTTTATCTTAATTTTTTTTTTCCAACGAGTTCCCTCAATTAGAGGTTGAAGTAATTTCGAGACACTAAATATGGTTAGGTCTCTCAGTCAAGATTCAAAATGTGGCTCCCGCAATGCAGGAGATTAGCTCATTCCGCTAAACCCATCTCCCGCAGATTACTATTTTATTTGATTTTATGAAAATAGGATGCTGAGTATGTTTGTTTGTTTTCGATATGTGTTTGTGTTTAGGGGTTTTGGATGCTGAGGAGCTGTCTAGTATAATTGAAGGTGTTGAAAAGGAAGCATTGCCAAGAATTGAAGAGGATGTGTACAGGTCGTGTGAGTCCATTTCGACGTTAGAGAGCGATAGTTTGACCGTCGAAAGTGTTGACTTGGAGGGTGATTTGTTTGAGGACGTTAGAGCTTCAATTCAGAAATCTAGCAATAAGTCCAAACTTGCAAGTGCATCAACTAGAGTGTCCTCTACCTCGGGGCTACAAAATCGTGACTGTGAGTATTTGTCTGATTCAAAATAGAGGGTGTGCTGATTTATCCTTAATTAGTTCAATTGATGATTCTTTGACTTTTTTTTCCAGCTTCCGGAAAGGTTGGCTTAGTTTCTGGCTTAGTTTCTCGCAACAAGGTAACTTGCATTAATGATAGTGACTAGAATATTAATGTCGTGCTCACATGTATACACACGTCCTTCTTATTGAAACAACAAGACATTCTCTTACTGAATGGGATTGTTACATTGATCAAAATATGACATAATGTCCCATGGTCCTATTAATAATCCTATTGTCAACCCTGTTTTATCTCAAGAGACACCTATTATCAATTCTAGACATAGATGCCATGGAGGATGGAAAAATTGTCCTGTCTTAGACTGAAATTGTGTAGCCTAATTGCCTTTCATTTTGGTAAACAATTAAATCATGTATGCAATAATTTTCTATTGGTCTTAGGTGAAGGCCCCACCTACTCCTAGGAACCCAACGGCTGCTGTGAGAGGAATTGTGAAGACAACAAACAAGAGCAATCCTACTTTTACACCATTTCCACAGGTATGCAACTAAATCAAACTGCTAAAGAGAACTAGTGCTAATTCACGGTTGGCAGAAGACAGAAGCACTCAGAAGTCAGAAATGAAATTTTGAGTGACTACGTCCACGTCTCTCTCTCTATAAATATTTATGGATGAATACCTGACTGATTTTCTTATTTTGAAAAAGCATACCCCAACAAGGAGGGAGTCGTCTATTTCAAAGCCATCGAAGGTACCAGCAAAGCCTAGTGCAAGTTCCACAATTTCAGCCAAGAGAGCATTGATCAGTGATCTTCATGTCAAAAGCGAAAAGGACAAGGCAAAACACATAATTGGTGGTTAGAACTTTCTTTAACCTGATTTACTTTTTTTTAGTTCTCATTTTTGCATAACAAACACCTTTCTGAGTTGTATTAATTTTTTCGTTTTTATTTTATCTCTTCAGATAGAGTCAGTTCAATGTCAAAAGCATCTGTTATTGGAGGTTCTCGGGGTACAGAGCCTAAGCCCCCAGTGTTATCCAAATTAACTTCTGGCCAGTCAGTATCAACCAAGACAAAATCAGCCACTTCCACATCTTCTGGTAGCAATTCATCCAATAATATTGGTAAATCTCCATTTAATTCCTCAAGAAGAAAAGTTATTGCTGGAATTTCAAAGCTACCCTCGTCTCGCCCACCACCGGTCAGAACACCATCAGGAATTGCTTCAAGAAATAAAACTGAATCTGGGTATTCTAGTCTCTCAGGCTTGTTGTCGGCCAACAAGCTTTCTTCTAGTGTTTCACCTGCTAGCTCTGTTAGTGACTGGTCTTCAGAGTCATCTGTATCAACTTCTATGCTTAAATACATGTGTGATAGTTCAAGGTCCAGCATTGATAGTTGCTCTAGCAGAAAGGTTTTATTGGACACTAATGCAGATCAAGGTATAAATTATCAGATTCCTCAGAGTGATTTGAGCTTAGAAGGGCAGGAGGGTCAGCACACAGGGTTTGTCATTCAAAGTGTTAGGACCACTTCTGTGGCAGCAATTACTCCCGCAGCTCCAGCAAAACCTTCGGGCCTTCGACTGCCTTCACCAAAGATTGGTTTTTTTGATGGGGTGAGTTTTGTCATCTTCTTTATGTTTGATACAGTCATAAACCGAGTTTAACAATGCATTTTCTGAAGTTTGTATCATTATGACATTGGCCGCGCACCTTGAAAGCAGTGTATTGGTTCTTTTGGGTGTATTATTTACTTCTATAAACTATGACTTTCCGTTTTTCCCATTAATATCTTTATCTGTTTATTACATTGCATTTGTTGAAACAGTGTCATAATGTTATGCAGGCGAAATCCTCAGTGCGCACTCCACGTGGAGGAGTCCAACCACAATCTGTCGTGCCTCATGGCTTGCTAAAACATAGAGCTGGAAGTCCAAGTGAAGGCCAAAACAAAGCAAAGCTTGGAAAGCTGCAAGCAGTGAGATCTATCAAGTCAATTGAAAACAAAACACCAGATAACCAGCAAAACCCACATCCAAATCCTTTTGATGAATCATTAGATGTTGCAACTAAGACATCTAGTGCAGAGCAGAATGTCAAAAGCTCTTCTGAGATGCCCATGGGTGCTGTCGAAAATGTTACATATACATCACTTTCCCATGGAATGGAGAAAACTAATTATGATTTGCATCCACTTACCTGTGTCGAGTACCAGGAAAATGTGTATCATGATAATCAAGTTAATTGTTTGAGCAAACAAGTTGAACTTGTAGACATAAATTCCAAGCCACGGGAAAAGATCAGGGGCGGTTCTCTTCCTATCTGTGAGACTGATGTCTGCTTCCATGATGAATCCAATGGTCTGGAGTTATCAAATCACAATGAGCTTTTTGATTATCCTAAAAACCTGGAATTATTGAAGGGTTCGTCTACTCCACATCTATGTGGCATCCCAACCAGCATTGATATGGCAACTTCAGTTAGAAGACCTTTTGCAGAAAAGAATTCATTTTGCAACATGGATTGCAGTGTTTTTACAGAACCAGCAGTTTTGGAGGTAAAACCAATCAACTTACATGTGCCCGAAAGCATTAAGACAGAAAACAACTGAGATTATATGATCAAGTTGAACTACTTATATTTTAGTTTGCTGCTTTGTGCTAAAAGTGAAGCTGAGGAAGTCCTAATCTTGATGTGTCTTCAGATTACGAATACAAAGTCTTGTAGTACTTGTTCTAATGTTTGGTAGTATTTGACGGGTATCTCATTTGACATGAATCCTTTTTGGATTTGGATATTTTGAACGGAAAGAAATGAACGTGGTGTCAAGTATCTTATTTCATTTTCTTACCATTTGAGAATTCATATGCATGATATAGTATGTTCTTTAGCATTTTGTTTAATCATTGTTATGCAGCTTATTTAAATGGGTGGCATCAGACAAATGCGTTCTAAACCAAATGTTTTCAGTTTTCTTGCTTTTAAATAAGTTCAATTGCATTCTCTGTTCTTATAGTTTTGAGAGGTGCCGTTTTGGTTTTACATTTTCATAAGGTTGATCTTGTTTTGATTGCTGTTAAAATATGTTATCTTAAATCACAAATTTCTGACATTTTCTTGTTGTAACAGAACAGAAGACATGGATTACAATTTTTCGTTAGGATTATAATTATTACAACAATAAATTGAAAAAACTATTAAAATTCAATTGAACTTTTTTTACTCAAAATTCAATTTAACTACAAAGGTTGTTGTTATCCAGTTGATAGTTATTAGTTTTTATCGTTATTTCATATCATTTGAACCTTGTTTTGACAAAAATCATAATTAAGTATTAACTTCGGGACTAAATTTGCTTGGTTGAACATTTTTGGGGACCTGTGATTTAATGAAATCAACTTACAAGGGCTAAAATCATGTTACTGAAAATATAGAACACAATTTAAGTTTTAATAAGATTATGATGTGTATGAAATATTAAATAAATAAATTTATATATATATAATCCAAAAACATTATAAAATTTTATTTTAAAATTTAAATAATAAATAATGTATATTAAGTTGAGAGAAATGAAATTCTTTAAAAGATATGTATTCAGTAAATAGTTACATTATTTAAAATATACAAGTTTTGATGAAAACTTCCTATTTTAAACTTGTTAAACAATATCTTTTAAGACATTCATTGCCTTGAAAAAAATACCCAAACATACTAAAAGTCTTTAAAAATATCACCACAGACTACTATACAGTGATTGTGGAATGAATTAATTTCTATTTTCCTAAAATTACAAATCCCTAATAATAAACAAATAGTATCATAAACTTTATGAAATATTTTGATTTTTTATAAATGGAAAGAATAGTTCAAAACTAAGGAATTAACGACAAGGATTAAAAAAAATCGTAGCATTCGGGCTAGGGCCTAACATCAAAGCTAGTGGAGCCAAATCTCTGTCAAAAGTTTGCATAAACAAAGATCCCAAATAGCCGTAATTAGTAATCCATTGACAACCTCCACACCAAAATTTTATTTGAAATATCTTTTTGAAACAATAGCAAGCAATATGGTGTTAACTTATTGAGCTATTTTATTTGAGATGTCGACAATGTTATATATGCATCTTCTCTCATTTTTAGACGGTCAAACAATTTTCTTACCTCAACCAAGGGTTATTGCAGGCAAATATTTCCTATCCCGTATGTGTTAGATTTACTTCATATATTTCTTTAGTGCAACACAAGGAAAAAAGTTTACATTCATGCAAATTGGTAAAATATGGAGTTGGAGGAAGCAAAGACCATCCGACTCTGTTCTAGACTTCAATAGTGTTAATCTTTATTGTTGTTTTCCCTTTTAAACCCATCACCTTGCATATCTTACAGTGCACTTTTCAAAAGCTAACATATTTATGAGGGCTTTTGCAAATAAACTTGTAAGCCACATTTCCACAATGAGCTTCCAGAGCTAGGGATGAAATGTGATCACATCCTTTCCACACATTGTAGAAGTGTCTTACCCACGGACATCTAGAATGATGCTTACTTATTTTCTTTCCACGCATTTTTGTCTTTATTCGGCTTATTATAATCCATTATAGTTCTTTTCTACTTAGCATCCACCTGAATTGCAGTACTTAAGAGCTAAAACCACACAAGTCATTATGTATTTACACTACAACACCAGCTGTAGTTTGGGCCCAGGAGGAAGAAGAGCACGGTGATTGGCACCAATACATTCACAGCACCTGCTTTAAATTTATTTGTGACTTCAGTCAATTGTACTCTCAAGGACTCCTCATCATATTTACTACACAACTCATTAAAACCCTTTTTACAACTTGCGACATCAATACTAATCCCCAAGCTCAGTTCCCAGCTCTCAAAACTCCTCACCGCTTGCTAGTATCATTGGGACAATGCTCCTTGACAGGGCCTTTACCTACGCCCACAATACATCATCTAAACCCTCTTCTAATAACCAATTTTCACACTGCCAATTTAGTGTTTGACAGCAATAAAGAGCTAACATTTGAATAAGGGATTACCATTGATATAATAGCCAACAGAAATATATACCTATAATTGACAAATACGGCTGCCAAAGATGGGATGAAAATGAAATAACAAATGCATAATGAAAAGTGAGGCTGGAGAGAAAATCTAAAGTATATTATATATTACTTGAATCAAATGAAGTTCAGAAACATTACTACTATAATAGGAAATTGTGAATAGGGCTCAAGAAGCAAAATTTTAAATAAACAAAAAAGGTTAAAATCAGAAGAAGAAAAACAAAGGAACCATCCCACAACTCTAAGACCTAGGCTTCTCCTTCTTCTCCTTGAAAAGAGCCAGTAGAGAGACACCAGAAACCTTCACAACCTTGAATCTGACACCAGGAATATCACCCACAGCATGACCTTTACGTCCAAATCCAGCTATCAAAACTTCATCCTACAACCATCATCCACAGCCATATTATCAATGGGTTTTCAAAACATTACCGTATTTCAGAGTATGAAAGGTACAACTAAAATCAAAGAGTAAGAGCATGTAACACAATCTAAACAGCAAATAACGTGATCATTGATTGCTTACATTCTCTTCAATGTAATTTAAGCAACCATCATTTGGCACAAAGGCAGCTATCTTCTTCCCATTTTTGATGAGTTGAACCCTGGCACATTTACGAATGGCAGAGTTGGGCTGCTTAGCCTCAATACCTCTGCACATAAATTACCATACGAATTCTTAATATCAAATGCACAATAATGAAAATAACATTCAAATTCGAATAAAAGATATATAAATGTAGATTGTAGGAAACAAAGTTAAAATAATCTCACATCTTTTCAAGAACAATTCCCTTGGCATGGGATGACCCAGCAAAAGGCTTTTTCCATTCATTACCAAGATGAGATTTTTTATATTGCTTATCTGCCCACCGTTGCTTAATACGGTGCTTTCTAAGCTTGCGGGCAGCTCCCATTCCTCGTGTCTTTCTGCAGAAGCAGAAAAATAGTAAATTTCTATCTAATATTTGAAGTAGATTAAATTTAAATAATACAATGTCCAAAATAATGGAGAACGAAAAAATTTAAAGTACAGAACAAACAAATTTCAATTGAATTATTGAACAAACTACAACAACGAAATTGAAACATTCTTTTATATAAAGCGCATTACAAGTCCAAGTGAGAAGAATGAATGCACATATCAACCGGATTCGATAACAACACAAATTAATTACCCTAATCACCAACTTCATGTTTTTGTGTTCTGAATAGTCATTAGGTCAAATCAAATTATTCGTATACAAAAAATTCGAATTCAGAATAAATCATTGTAATTGGAAGGACGTGTTGTAACAACATATAAGTAAATACAGATTTTGAATAATGTAACGTTGTATTACCCCATAGTGATTGAGAATTGGTTATGCGCAGTTAATAGTTGAAGGAACTCAGAGAAGAGGGAGTGTGTATGCGGTAGCCGTAGTGCAAAATCTAACCCTAAAATTTCAAGGAGCTAGGCACTTATATACATTTGTAAGCAGGATGGATTGGGTCAGTTTTGACAAAATCTTATACCCGATTTAAAACGGGTTTAAAACGGGTTGGGTTGGGTTGGGTTAGATTAGCGGTTATACATAAATAGTAATCTGTATTTTATTTTATCGAAACATAAATAACAACAATAACAATTTAATAAAAATATATATAAAATTTCAATCACATCATTCAATTCTTTTAAAAAAAAATCAACAAACTTTTAAAAAAAATCTAATAATCTTCAAATACATAAATAAATTCAATAAAATTCAAATGCATAATTTTCATGATTACATACAACACACCAACCATTTTAGTTTACTTAGCGACGTATCTTGAACTTAAATTTTAGGTGAGTTTTTTAAATTTTAATAGATAAACAAAAAGTATAATATTATATTGTATATAAGAGTTTAAAGTGTAAATTTACAAAAAATATATTGAAGAAATATAGTAAATCAAATTTTGATTGACATTTTTAATTATTAAAAATTAGTTGAAATTTAGGTTATAAATTTTATGTTATAAGTACAGCAGTTGTTTTTGTAATTTTTTTATAAATTATTTGCTCTGATTTTTTAATAATAAACATCTATATTATAATTTAGTCTATAAAAATTGATATATTTAATTTAGGATCTTTTAAAAACTTTAGAGGATCTATTCTAATCTTAAAGGTTGAGTTTAATAAGAAATTGAAATTTAATAATTAAAAAAAATTGATAAAATAAATTTTAGTTTATATTCACGTATCAATTTAACGAGGATCTACACGACTAATCTACGTGCATATCATTTAGTCACATTAATTCATATAACAAGAAAAGATGTACAAATAACATGTGACCTTCACATATTAGACTCAAATATATATTTCGACAATAATAACCCAACAATCATATTTCAACGGATAAAAATAATTCAACTTATAAAATACACCGATTATATAACTCAACATTACAAAAACATACACCACAATATCTATATTAATAAGCATATCTATTAACACATATCAAATTATACAAACCACAATTATCCTATATACTTAATTAATAATTATTTCTTTTTTAAATTTTTTTAATATAAATTTTAGACACAAAATACAAACATAAAATTTTGGGTAATATATGTGAATGATTTGAACGAGACTTATATTTATTATGTATCAATTTTTATTTAAAAAATTATAACTCAAATATCTCTTATAACAAAAAATAATAGTAGTTTTTTTTTAAGCGTTGAGGATTTTGGGTGGCCGTGACAACCTATATCCCAAGTAAGCTCTACAACTAAGATACCATAATTTTTAATAATATTGTTTCATTTGTTTATTTTTAGATCACTTATTATTTTCATTTGTTTATTTTTAGACCACTTACTATTTTCAAATAAAATACTAAAAAATGTTAAATATATTTAAATGTAAAAAAATTAAATTAAATTAATCATAAATAAGTTTTTGCATAAACATCGTTCTTTCTCATAAATATTTAACTCAAAATTTTTGTATTTAACGCATAAATTTTGTATTTGACAAATATAAAAAATTTAAACTAAATTCATCGTTTTCGATTCATACCTTCATTATTCAAAACTATAACAAGATATAATATTTAAATATATAGTATTTAACTCAAAGATTAGATTGCTCATTTTATTTTAAAAAGGGAGTTTAAATATTAGATACTAAGTTACGAATAGACATATAATCGATTAAAAAACTAAAATAAATTAAACTATGTTTACGAGTCATGTCTATCGGTAGATAGTTTAAATCGTTGAATTCATTATTCGAACCAAATATAAACGGATTTCAATCGGTTGGATCGGTCCAACAATTTAATACGGTTAAAAAATATTATATTAAGTGATGTAATTGACGGTTAAAAAATATAAGGTTGATCTTGTTTTGATTGCTGTTAAAATATGTTATCTTAACTCACAAATTTCTGACATTTTCTTGTTGTAACAGAACAGAAGACATGAATTACAATTTTTCGTTAGAATTTTAATTATTACAACAATAAATTGAAAAAACTATTAAAATTCAATTGAACTTTTTTTACTCAAAATTCAATTTAACTACAAAAGTTGTTTTGTTATCCAGTTGATAGTTATTAGTTTTTATCGTTATTTCATATCATTTGAACCTTGTTTGGACAAAAATCATAATTAAGTATTAGCTTCGGAACTAAATTTGCTTGGTTGAACATTTTTGGGGACCTGTGATTTAATGAAATCAACTTACAAGGGCTAAAATCATGTTACTGAAAATATAGAACACAATTTAAGTTTTAATAAGATTATGATGTGTATCAAATATTAAATAAATAAATTTATATATATATATATATATATATAAGCCAAAAACATTATAAAATTTTATTTTAAAATTTAAATAATAAATAATGTATATTAAGTTGAGAGAAATGAGATTCTTTAAAAGACATGTATTCAGTAAATAGTTATATTATTTAAAATATACAATTTTTGATGAAGACTTTCTATTTTAAACTTGTTAAACAATATCTTTTAAGACACTCATTGCCTTGAAAAAAAATACCCAAACATACTAAAAGTCTTTAAAAATATCACCACAGACTACTATACAGTGATTGTGAATGAATTAATTTCTATTTTCCTAAAATTACAAATCCCTAATAATAAACAAATAGTATCATAAACTTTATGAAATATTTTGATTTTTTATAAATGGAAAGAATAGTTTAAAACTAAGGAATTAACGACAAGGATAAAAAAAAATCGTAGCATTCGGGCTAGAATCAAAGCTAGTGGAGCACAATCTCTGTCAAAAGTTTGCATAAACAAAGATCCCAAATAGCCGTAATTAGTAATCTATTGACAACCTCCACACCAAAATTTTATTTGAAATATCTTTTTGAAACAATAGCAAGCAATATGGTGTTAACTTATTGAGCTATTTTATTTGAGATGTCGACAATGTTATATATGCATCTTCTCTCATTTTTAGACGGTCAAACAATTTTCTTACCTCAACCAAGGGTTATTGCAGGGAAATATTTCCTATCGCGTATGTGTTACATTTTCTTTGTATATTTCTTTAGTGCAAGACAAGGAAAAAAGTTTACATTCATGCAAATTGGTAATATATGGAGTTGGAGGAAGCAAAGACCATCCGACTCTGTTCTAGACTTCAATAGTGTTAATCTTTATTGTTGTTTTCCCTTTTAAACCCATCACCTTGCATATCTTATAGTGCACTATTTCAAAAGCTAATATATTTATGAGGGCTTTTGCAAATAAACTTGTAAGCCACATTTCCACAATGAGTTTCCAGAGCTAGGGATGAAATGTGATCACTTGCTTTCCACGCATTGTAGAAGTATCTTATCCACGGACATCTAGAATGATGTCTACTTATTTTCTTTCCACGCATTTTTGTCTTTATTCGGCTTATTCTAATCCATTATAGTTCTTTTCTACTTAGCATCCACCTGAATTGCAGTACTTAAGAGCTAAACCCACACAAGTCATTATGTATTTACACTACAACACCAGCTGTAGTTTGGGCCCTTTACAGCATTGCGTTACTGAGAAGAGGAAGAAGAGCACGGTGGTTGGCGCCAATACATTAACAGCACCTGCTTTAAATTTATTTGTGACTTCAGTCCATTGTACTCTCAAGGACTCCTCATCATATTTACCACACAACTCATCAAAACCCTTTTTACAACTTGCGACATCAATACTAATCCCCAAGCTTAGTTCCCAGCTCTCAAAACTCCTCGCCGCTTGCTAGTATCATTGGGACAATGCTCCTTGACAGGGCCTTTACCTACGCCCACAATACATCATCTAAACCCTCTTCTAATAACCGATTTTCACACTGCCAATTTAGTGTTTGACAGCAATAAAGAGCTAACATTTGAATAAGGGATTACCATTGATATAATAGCCAACAGAAATACATACCTATAAACTGTTACACCCTTACAAGAATCTACATAATACATTTGTTCACTCAAAAAAGATAAGCTGCTCGTACCGTATAATTAACAAATACTGCTGCCAACGATGGGATGAAAATGAAATAACAAATGCATAATGCAAAGTGAGGCTGGAGAGAAAATCTAAAGTATATTATATATTACTTGAATCAAATGAAGTTCAGAAACATTACTTCTATAATACAAAATTGTGAATAGGGCTCAAGAAGCAAAATTAAAAATTAAAAAAAAAGGGTTAAACTCAGAAGAACAAGAAAAAGGAACCATCCCACAACTCTAAGACCTAGGCTTCTCCTTCTTCTCCTTGAAAAGAGCCAGTAGAGAGACACCAGAAACCTTCACAACCTTGAATCTGACACCAGGAATATCACCCACAGCATGACCTTTACGTCCAAATCCAGCTATCAAAACTTCATCCTACAACCATCATCCACAGCCATATTATCAATGGGTTTTCAAAACATTACCGTATTTCAGAGTACTATAGGTACAACTAAAATCAAAGAGTCAGAGCATGTAACACAATCTAAACAGCAAATAACGTGATCATTGATTGCTTACATTCTCTTCAATGTAATTTAAGCAACCATCATTTGGAACAAAGGCAGCTATCTTCTTCCCATTTTTGATGAGTTGAACCCTGGCACATTTACGAATGGCAGAGTTGGGCTGCTTAGCCTCAATACCTCTGCACATAAATTACCATACCAATTCTTAATATCAAATGCACAATAAT
>NC_021162.2:70360682-70387148 GCF_000331145.2 Cicer arietinum
GAATGAATTAATTTCTATTTTCCTAAAATTACAAATCCCTAATAATAAACAAATAGTATCATAAACTTTATGAAATATTTTGATTTTTTATAAATGGAAAGAATAGTTTAAAACTAAGGAATTAACGACAAGGATAAAAAAAAATCGTAGCATTCGGGCTAGAATCAAAGCTAGTGGAGCACAATCTCTGTCAAAAGTTTGCATAAACAAAGATCCCAAATAGCCGTAATTAGTAATCTATTGACAACCTCCACACCAAAATTTTATTTGAAATATCTTTTTGAAACAATAGCAAGCAATATGGTGTTAACTTATTGAGCTATTTTATTTGAGATGTCGACAATGTTATATATGCATCTTCTCTCATTTTTAGACGGTCAAACAATTTTCTTACCTCAACCAAGGGTTATTGCAGGCAAATATTTCCTATCCCGTATGTGTTAGATTTACTTCATATATTTCTTTAGTGCAACACAAGGAAAAAAGTTTACATTCATGCAAATTGGTAAAATATGGAGTTGGAGGAAGCAAAGACCATCCGACTCTGTTCTAGACTTCAATAGTGTTAATCTTTATTGTTGTTTTCCCTTTTAAACCCATCACCTTGCATATCTTATAGTGCACTATTTCAAAAGCTAATATATTTATGAGGGCTTTTGCAAATAAACTTGTAAGCCACATTTCCACAATGAGTTTCCAGAGCTAGGGATGAAATGTGATCACTTGCTTTCCACGCATTGTAGAAGTATCTTATCCACGGACATCTAGAATGATGTCTACTTATTTTCTTTCCACGCATTTTTGTCTTTATTCGGCTTATTATAATCCATTATAGTTCTTTTCTACTTAGCATCCACCTGAATTGCAGTACTTAAGAGCTAAACCCACACAAGTCATTATGTATTTACACTACAACACCAGCTGTAGTTTGGGCCCTTTACAGCATTGCGTTACTGAGAAGAGGAAGAAGAGCACGGTGGTTGGCGCCAATACATTAACAGCACCTGCTTTAAATTTATTTGTGACTTCAGTCCATTGTACTCTCAAGGACTCCTCATCATATTTACCACACAACTCATCAAAACCCTTTTTACAACTTGCGACATCAATACTAATCCCCAAGCTTAGTTCCCAGCTCTCAAAACTCCTCGCCGCTTGCTAGTATCATTGGGACAATGCTCCTTGACAGGGCCTTTACCTACGCCCACAATACATCATCTAAACCCTCTTCTAATAACCGATTTTCACACTGCCAATTTAGTGTTTGACAGCAATAAAGAGCTAACATTTGAATAAGGGATTACCATTGATATAATAGCCAACAGAAATACATACCTATAAACTGTTACACCCTTACAAGAATCTACATAATACATTTGTTCACTCAAAAAAGATAAGCTGCTCGTACCGTATAATTAACAAATACTGCTGCCAACGATGGGATGAAAATGAAATAACAAATGCATAATGCAAAGTGAGGCTGGAGAGAAAATCTAAAGTATATTATATATTACTTGAATCAAATGAAGTTCAGAAACATTACTTCTATAATACAAAATTGTGAATAGGGCTCAAGAAGCAAAATTAAAAATTAAAAAAAAAGGGTTAAACTCAGAAGAACAAGAAAAAGGAACCATCCCACAACTCTAAGACCTAGGCTTCTCCTTCTTCTCCTTGAAAAGAGCCAGTAGAGAGACACCAGAAACCTTCACAACCTTGAATCTGACACCAGGAATATCACCCACAGCATGACCTTTACGTCCAAATCCAGCTATCAAAACTTCATCCTACAACCATCATCCACAGCCATATTATCAATGGGTTTTCAAAACATTACCGTATTTCAGAGTACTATAGGTACAACTAAAATCAAAGAGTCAGAGCATGTAACACAATCTAAACAGCAAATAACGTGATCATTGATTGCTTACATTCTCTTCAATGTAATTTAAGCAACCATCATTTGGAACAAAGGCAGCTATCTTCTTCCCATTTTTGATGAGTTGAACCCTGGCACATTTACGAATGGCAGAGTTGGGCTGCTTAGCCTCAATACCTCTGCACATAAATTACCATACCAATTCTTAATATCAAATGCACAATAATTAAAATAACATTCAAATTCGAATAAAAGATATATAGATGTAGATTGTAGGAAAAAAGTTAAAATAATCTCACATCTTTTCAAGAACAATTCCCTTGGCATGGGATGAACCAGCAAAAGGCTTTTTCCATTCATTACCAAGATGAGATTTTTTATATTGCTTATCTGCCCACCGTTGCTTAATACGGTGCTTCCTAAGCTTGCGGGCAGCTCCCATTCCTCGTGTCTTTCTGCAGAAGCAGAAAAATAGTAAATTTCTATCTAATATTTGAAGTAGATTAAATTTAAATAATACAATGTCCAAAATAATGGAGAACGAAAAAATTTAAAGTACAGAACAAACAAATTTCAATTGAATTATTGAACAAACTACAACAACGAAATTGAAACATTCTTTTATATAAAGCGCATTACAAGTCCAAGTGAGAAGAATGAATGCACATATCAACCGGATTCGATAACAACACAAATTAATTACCCTAATCACCAACTTCATGTTTTTGTGTTCTGAATAGTCATTAGGTCAAATCAAATTATTCGTATACAAAAAATTCGAATTCAGAATAAATCATTGTAATTGGAAGGACGTGTTGTAACAACATATAAGTAAATACAGATTTTGAATAATGTAACGTTGTATTACCCCATAGTGATTGAGAATTGGTTATGCGCAGTTAATAGTTGAAGGAACTCAGAGAAGAGGGAGTGTGTATGCGGTAGCCGTAGTGCAAAATCTAACCCTAAAATTTTAAGGAGCTAGGCACTTATATACATTTGTAAGCAGGATGGATTGGGTCAGTTTTGACAAAATCTGATGCATCTGTTTTATTTTATCGAAACACAAATAATAACAATAATAATTTAATTTAATAAAAATATATATAAAATTTCAATCACATCATTCAATTCTTTCAAAAAAAAAAATCAACAAACTTCTAAAAATAAATCTAATAATTTTCAAATACATAAATAAATTCAATAAAATTCAAATGCATAATTTTCATGATTACATACAACACACCAACCATTTTAGTTTATTTAGTGACGGATCTTGAACTAAAATATTGGGTGACTAAATTTTTTAAATTTTAATAGATAGACAAATAGTATAATATTGTGTTGTATATAAGAATTTAAAGTGTAAATTTACAAAAATATATTGAAGAAATATAGTAAATCAAATTTTGATTGACATTTTTAATTATTAAAAATTAGTTGAAATTTAGGTTATAAATTTTATGTTATAAGTACAGCAGTTGTTTTTGTAACTTTTTTATAAATTATTCGCTCTAATTTTTTAATAACAAACATCTATATTATAATTTAGTCTATAAAAATTGATATATTTGGTTCAAGATCTCTTAAAAAAAATTTGGAGGATCTATTCTAATCTTAAAGGTTGAGTTTAATAAAAAAGTAAAATTTAGTAATTAAAAAAAATGATAAAATAAATTTTTGTTTATACTCACGTATCAGTCTAACAATGATCTACACGACTAATCTAAGTGCATATCATTTAGTCACATTAATTTATAAAAATAACATGTGACCTTCATATATTAGACTCATATATATTTCGACAATAATAACGATAAAAACAATTCAACTTATAAAATACACCGATTATATAACTCAACATTACAAAAACATACCCCATAATATCTATATTAATAAGCATATTAACATATATCAAATTATACAAGCCACAATTATCCTATATACTTAATTAATAATTATTCCTTTTTTAAATTTTTTTAATATAAATTTTAGACACAAAATATAAACATAAAATTTTGGGTAATATATGTGAATGGTTTGAACAAGACTTATATTTCTTATGTATTAATTTTTATTTAAAAAATTATAACTCAAATATCTCTTATAATAAAAAATAACAGTAGTTTTTTTTAAAAGCGTTGAGAATTTTGGGTGGCCGGGGGCCCGAGACAACCTATATCCCAAATAAGCTCTACAACTAAGATACCATAATTTTTAATAGTATTGTTTCATTTGTTTATTTTTAGATCACTTATTATTTTCATTTGTTTATTTTTAGACCACTTACTATTTTCAAATAAAATATTAAAAAAATGTTTAATAGATTTAAATGTAAAAAAATTAAATTAAATTAATCATAAATAAGATTTTGTATAAATATTGTTCTTTCTCGTAAATATTTAACTCAAAATTTTTGTATTTAATGCATAAATTTTGCATTTGATTAATATAAAAAATTTAAACTAAATTAATTGCTTTTGATTCATACCTTTATTATTCAAAACTATAACAAGATATAATATTTAAATAAATAGTATTTAACTCAAAGATTAAATTGCTCATTTTAAAAAGAGAGTTTAAATATTAAATACTAAGTTACGAATAGACATGTAATAGATTAAAAAACTAAAATAAATTAAACTATGTTTGCGAGTCATGTCTTTCAATAGATAGTTCAAATCGTTAAATTTATTATTCGGACTAAATATAAACGGACTTCAATCGGTTGGGTCGCTCGGACAATTTAATATAGTTAAAAAATATTAGATTAAATGATGTAATTGACGGATACACCTGCACCTCATATACACCACTGTTGCATAGAGAAAACACTCTTGAATTAAAGTATCTATTTCTCAACTAATTGAGCATCTCTAAAATAATCCACTATTAGTATTACCATAAAATGAGTCAATTATACTGTTGGGACGGGGCTTAATTGGATTTTTAATAAAAACACCGCTATTTTGGCTTCACATATGTCCAACAAAAATAAAATTATAGAAAACTTAAATTTTGGGATATGACTTACAACATATTTGATAAATTTCGTTTGTATTTACTTGCATTGCGAAGATTGAACTATATCTTCTCAAGATCTTGATCATCAAAGTAATGGTGTTCACTTTTTCATGTGTGAGTAAGATCTTGATTTAATAAACTCTTCAAGTATTTGGACCAATGTAGCAGGAAATAGCTATTATCTTAAAGAGAAAATCAGAACTTGGTAAGACACGGTGAACGAAAATGTCTATTATGATAAGAATTTTTTTTTACAGAATTATGATAATATGATTTTTTTTTGGAATTTCTAAATATATAAGTACAATAAGTATAAAAGCACATCAACAAAAATTTAGATAAGTGTATAATATAAAAAAATATTATAAATTCTAAAAAGTAAAAATTGAATATTTCTTGTTCAACTACAAAATTGACTCTTATGTATAAAAAACACTATTCAAATGTATAGTCTATTACAACTAAGGTTATGACAATTTCTGTATGAAAAAAAGTCAACCATGATTTATTAAGGAAAATGATCTAACAACAACTAAAAAACATTAACCACAATATAAATTACACTAATACAATTCTCTAATAATGTAAATGAAATTTTTAAGATATGCTTACTTAAGAATAGTTAGATTATAATTTATTGGTCGTGACAATTTTTATTGAGAAAAAAGCTTACAAAATAATTAACCATAGTAGTGGTGATGAAAATCGATGGAGATCAATAATCCATAGTTAATTGATGGAGTCTAACACTTAATAGTTTTGTTAAGATCCCTGTTGAAATGATGAAACAAAATATTTGAGAGAAACACTATTAATTTGGTAGATATAACAATTAATTATTTGTTTCTATTGAAATATGTTTATTTTATGTGAATTTCTTTGCCCCTGAAGAAATAAGAATCCCCCTGCATTCTTATTTTGCTTTTTTGTAAGGGGTTTTTAAATTTATAGACTATATTATTAATGTATGCTTTAATTTATCTCTTAAATATTAATGTATAACATATCAATATACCAATATTTGAATATAATTTCAAGATTATACATATACAAAAGTGATTTAGCTCTTACGTCCCGATTCAACTAACAAATGTCGATATTATTAGATTAAACATCATGTTTTGGATTCAAATAGAAGATCTCTTGTGTGAATATCTGATGATAATTATATCACCTGACAAAAAAAAAATCATTTGAGATGTTTTAGCTAAAATATACTTTTGACTCAAAAAATTTAAAATATTACGATTTTATCTTCTAGTTAAAAATTTACAAATTTTACCAATCAACTTTAGACCCTTTTACAAATTGATCATTATTTATTTTGATTCGATCAACAATAACATGATTTTTTTTTTATGATTATATAGACTTATTTTTTGTAATATTAATAATAATGAGAAGAGTTTAAAATAAAAACAATTATTTTATTACAAAAATTAATTCACTAAATTGCATTTTAATTGTATGTGTTGAACAAATACTACTATAAGCAACAACAAAAAAATACTTTTTTATATAAAAAAATATTAACTCAATAGATGTTGTGAGTAACATGCGTGAAACCAAGTCTATGTTGTGAGTTGTGACATGTCACATTAAACTCCCATTAAGATAGCAACCCAACACTCATTTCTTCTACTCCCTAATTCTCTTATGATTTTAATGATGAAATAAATATCATTTATTTAAATAATTTTATTAATTACAATTAATTGAAAATTTTAACGAACTTATATACAATAAATAAAAATATATCAGTAAAAAAAAATATTAAAGAGGTCTCAAATTCAAAATCTATACTATAAATGAATCCCATAGGTGTAAACTAAGTCTTTTAAAATGTTACAAGAGATTGTTATCTTAAATCACTATTATATGTCTGATACATTTTAATTTAAACAATACTTTTTCTCTAAAAAATTGAGAAAAGGAAAAATTATTAATTAAAATGAAACTTACTAGGGCGACAAAGTCAAACCCTATGAGCTGAGACTTCATAGACAAAATGAAATAATGCTAACATTGGTCTAACATTTTCATCCAGAATCTTGCCACTTGCTAATGATGTGATTATTACAATAAAACATAGTAATTTACTTATAGAAACAAATACAACAGGTTCCTATATCAGTTGAACAGCTTGTCAATATCAGAATCATTCATAACTCGCTTCATTTCAGCAGGTTGGATATTTCATTGTCACAATTAACTCTGCTTAAATAGTCATGACTGAAGAAAGTTGGTACCAAAAAATATCTAACAATAACAATATCCAATGAGAATAAAGGAGTACAATGAAACAACATAAGAAGAGTAAAGCCATGGCCAACATTTTAACCAGTAGTCACATCTACTTAATGATGATTCTTCCTCCACAACACTCCAATCTTCTTCAGCATGTTCTTGTTTTTCTTCTTTGGGGACTCGTCATCCGTGTCTTCCAAATAAGGCGAATTCATTGTCTTGCTAGTAATAGAATTGAAGCTACTGTCAAGCGAGCCGTTTCTCCCTACACATTTTCCATTGTTTCCGGTAGAAAGCATTGAGGCAGCTGCTTCAGCTGCCTTTCTCCACTGGTCAGACTGAACTTTCAATCTCCTTAATTCAGCTTCCAGCTCCGAATTCGCAGCCTGAGCAGCATCTAACTGCTCAGTTACGCGAGCCACTCTTCTGTTACTTTTCTCCGCTTCTTCCATTACGTAGCTAAGTTTTGACAAAGCCTCTTGCTCTGAAGCCCTTGCTGCTTCAACTGAAGCAACAGCTTCATCAGTGATTTTATTCTTCTCCAACTCTGTTATCTCCATCTTGAGCATACTGTTTTCTTCAGTTACATTTTTCAGCTCTGTCTCTCTATCGAATAATTTCGCCTTCCACTCGGCAATATCAGCGTCCAATTTATTGAGCTCTGCTGCAAGTTTAGATTCCATTTCGGTAGATTGGTTTACATTGATCCTGGAACTGAGTCCCTCATTCTCCGCTATCATACTCAACAATTGAAATTCCTTTTCCATTAGACTCGCTTTTAGCTCTTCAGTATCAGCTTTAGCTTTCCTCAATTCTTCGTATAATTCAGCCTCTCGCTGACTGGATTCTAATTTTGTACGTTCTAGTTGTTCGTAAGCACTTCTAATCTGCAATGTGCTTTTGATATACTCCTCTTGGTATCTTATCTCGGTAACCTCCAATGCAGATTTCAACTGAGCTACTTCCGATTCAGCAGAGATAAGCTCGGCTTTGAGCTGGTTTATCTCCTCATTTTCTTGAGAGAGCCCCTTTTCATCAGGTGAATCAGATATGTTTTTGTTAGCACTGCTAAGCAAATCAGCCTCAAGTTTGCTCACAAGTTCCTCCAAGAATCTTGCTTGAGTTCTTGACTGCTCTAACTCCAAAGATAAGGAATTGTAAGCTTCCGTTGCTTTTATACCATCTGACCGGAGTGTTTCCACTGTCTTATTTACCGCTTCCAATTGCATTTGCATTTTTCCGATTACTTCTAAGGCCATGGATTCGGACGCTTTGCAATCACTTGCCTCATTTTTTAGTTTCTCCAACATAGAGAAAGCTTCACCAAGATCCATCCTCAAGTCGTGAATCTCATCCTGATCTGACTCTGCATTGTTGGTCTGAGTAGATTCAGACTCGCGTGCTCGTTCGAGTTGACTTTTCAATTTCTGTATTTCAGATACTAGAGCAGATGAATCCATTGAGTGCTGCTTCTGGACAGCCTCAAGTTCAGATTGCCATGCTCGGTCTCGATCCTGAGAAATTTTACCGAGTTCTTGAAGCCGTCCTTCTTCTGAAGCGGAAAGGTCCAAAAGCTGTTGATGGGATTCCTCCAGCTCTTTTGACATGGATAGTATCTGCTTCTTCGCTTCTTCCGCCTCCTCTTGAGCTTTTCTCTGCCATGACTCTGATGAGTTAAGTTGATCCTTCGCACTCTTCAGATCTTCTTGAAGCTGTGCAATCTGCGACTCCAATTCCTGGACCTTGCTAGGTCGCTTCTTCTAAAAATCCAGATAAAAAGGCACATTATAGAGTGAATAAAAAAAAACTAGGTATATCATAAATATTTTGGATTTCGTATACACATATAGATAATTGATTAAAATAGGGATGGAAATAGGTCAGACCTACCGATAGAAACCTGTTTTGCTAAAAATTAAAAAATACATGCCACCAAAAAAAACCTGTTAGACCTCTACCAAGCCTTAAGTAAATATAAATAAATTACTGTTATTATTATATTAAATTTTGAACTTTAAGTTAAGCACATGAAAAATTGCATCCAAGAACCACCAAACTAGTTGTATCTATCATAAAGGAGATTGTCAGTAGCCACAATAGCTCTTTAAGGCAAGTCTAATTAATGTTTGATAATTCAGATCTATCCATAAGCTAATTTCAAATACCTCAGATATTGGACTGTGCGATAACCTGCGTTCAATTACTTTCGGACTCCTGTCTTTTGGCAACTTTCTTAGGGGGTTTGGAGAGGAGGAGGCTGAGTTAGAACCAGAGTTCGGTGTCTTCAGTTGCCGAGCAGCAGCTCGAGGGGTTACGGGAGATTTCCTTTGGGGCAATTCTGAAGCACTGGCTCTGCTAGCAATAAGCCAATTAGCATGAATAAACAAATGTGAACCAAAACCATCACATGATAGCACATGAAGTGGTCAAATGAGGAGAATCAATCAACTGGAGGAAGTTATGCAACACTTTATTCAAACACAGCCATTTATGAACATTATAGTACAGGGTAAATAATGTTGCATTTTCCATCTTAAGCAAATTAAAAAAAATGGACTGCACAAGCATACTTGATCTTCGAATGAAATAAATAGGGATAAAAGATTGCATCAAGCCCAATAAGGACTAGGAGAAGTTAATTCAAAAGAATTCAATCTTCACCAAAGAACAAAGAAACATCCCTACACAATGCAATAGATCAGAGTTTACAAATCAAATAAATTTGTCCAGAAATTAGCTTTTCAATTTCACATACATTTTTTACAATGAAACAGTCTGTAATTTATACATTCAAATCTGATACATGAAAGATACTAGTTCATCCTTAATTTAGTTACAAGATTAGCATGCAAGAAAAATGTTAGTAAATGATTACAATCTTAATACCTTGCTTTTGGTGTCTGCATATTTTAATTTCTTAATAGATATCGATGCAATTGAAAGTACCTCTTCTTCAAAGCCCCTGACCCACTATTCCTGCAATATAAGAATCTAAGACTAAGTAAGAAATTGAAAAGAAAAGGAATTTGATTTATACTTTATAGTACAAGAAAAAGTAATTGTTGCCCCCTTGAATCAGCATTCAACAAAAAAAGCCAACAAACAAAGAGTATGGAATACCTTCAAAGAAACTCCTAATAAACAAACTCCACTACCACCAACCAAATCCAAAAGACTTTTAAGAACAAATATAAATAGCTAAACTAAATAACCAGAATCTCTCATCAAAATCGTTAAATAACTAGTATCATTAAATAATTATAAAAAAATAAAATAAAAAAACATCTTTGACTTTTCCAATTTTCATTTTGACTTTCATTCCTTTTCCATTTTGGGCTAAGAAAATGAAAAGAAAAAAACACACAAAAATTTGACCGAGGATGACTCAGATCTAGAAGCACTCTGAAAACATACCAACTGAAACAAATGAATAGTAAAAATGTACAAAGCAAAAAAAAAACATAGATTCTGCTCAAACACCATTAAAAGCAATCTACTATGCTTCTAAGAGAAAAGAAAAAAAAAAAAAAAGCAAAAAAAAAAAGGAAAATTTGTCTGCATGTTGTGTTGACTAGAGAAAGCACCAAGCATGTTTAAAATAAAAAAAATAAAAAAATAAAACTACTAGAAAACAAAAGAAAAGCCAGATTTTACAGAAAGAAAATGTGTGTTTCTTGAGCTCATAATAACACACAAACTTGGCTTAAAAAAACATAAGTAGGAGAAAGAAAAGAAGCATTAACAAACTGACCAACCATAACAATAACTAACTCAAGTGTACCAAGGACATAAACTTCAATGTGGCATAATGTTAAACTATATATTACCCAAAATAAATAAATAAATAAATAAATACAGAAAATAAAAATTCAAAATTTGTTAGCATAATGAATAGAAGAGAAAAAACTTACTAGAATGTTAAAGTGGGAGGATGAAAATGTGAAGAGAGGGATAACCCTAGAGAGAAAGGTGGTTGTTGTTGTTCTTCAAAGTTGGGTTTGGGTTATGTGGTTGGTTGCACTCACTCACACTTCCCGAGTTACTCACTCACTGTGTCAGAGGAGGGAGCAGCCAACACAAAAAACACATTGAAACTGAGTTACCGTCACTTCCACGCTCCTTTGATTCTCTACGCGCTTCTTCACGCTCCTGTTTATATGGATTGGGACCAACGTACTACAAGCTTTGTTTTGTTGCAATCGATGCTCAAACCTTAGCTCAGGATTAAATTTAATTATTTTCAGTTAATATTTAATTTTACCAGTATATCTTGTCATTTTAAAAAGTTTTATATTATTTAAAAAATTACAACGTACATGATTTTATCCATAGTTTTCATAAATATTAATTATATTTATTAATTTAATAATTGTGATCTACTAATTATATAAAAAATATTACTATAATAATATATAAAAATTTATTTTTATTTTTTTCTTATTTTTATTTTCTACAATTTGTATATATTGAAAAATACATACGATAATTAAAGTCCTTTATTTGACATTAAATTTTTATTGTTGAAAAATTGTTTCTCAATCAATTATAAACAAAAATAAATTGAATTGTGTATATTAAGAAAAATAACTGATCATAATTAATATATGTAATATAAAAAGTTAAGTCTATTATTAAATTTTAAATAAGAGATAAGTAGTTAAAATTTCCTTGTAGTTCAATTAAAAAAAGTATGAATTAGATTTGTTTATATTTAATTCTTTTGGTAGAATGTACTAATAAGTAATAACTGTTTCTTATTTTACTAATGTTAATATTTAAAAATGATTATATTCATTGAATTCACTTTCTTCTAGATCTATTTGTCAATTTGTCTATAATATTTTTTGAAATTCGATTTATATATTATCTTAGCTAATTCAAACTTATAGTTCGATGAATAATATGTATGACTCTTATCACTTTTATTTTAGATAATTTAAATATACGAGAGTGATTAAAAGATATACTTTTATAAAAGAATCATCTTTTATTAAATAAAATCTATAATTTCAATATACAAGAGTGATTAGAAGATATATTTTTATAAAAGAATCATATTTGATCAAATAAAATCTCTCCTATATCAATTGAAAATTCTTCTAATTTGTATGTGTTTGAAGAACTCAATATTCTACCAATAGTTCCACTGTTTTATTGCATGGAATTAATTAAAATTAAAAAATTAAATAAAAACAAATGGCAAAATAGCATCTGGTCTAGGCATTAGACTGTGCCAAAAAGTAGAAATTGCACGTTAAGTGATACAAATATACCAAATTATATTAATGGGTCCCAGTAGGCCCGGAAAGGTCCAAACAAGAGATGAACTTAGTTAAAATTTTGTAATTCTATATATTTTAAAATTTTGATAATATAATGAGTCTACGATAACACTATAGTTTTACGATTTATTAATATTGTCTGTGTACATAAAATTGTGGGTTGGTTTGTTCGTCGTTTGTTGTAATATTATTTTGATTGTTGTTTTGTTGCAGCGATTATTTTAGTTTTGTATTTTGTTGTAGTGTTTGTTTATTTAAATTAAAAAATCAGTTTCGATCAAATATAAATTTAATTAATAAATTTGACGTCGTTAATATTATAGTTATGGATAGTTATACATACATGAATATTATATCACTTGAATTTTGTCATATTTATAAATTTTATTATATTTATAAATATTTAATTATTTTATATTATTAAATTGAATATTGTTAGTTTGTTCATAAATAAATTCACCGTTTTCAATTATAACATATTTAAATTATTTTATTCTCAATTAAAACAATTTCTATCGATTTTTCTAATGACATGAAATGAGTTTGTTTTTGTCACGGGCAAAACAAAAACACAGTTATACAATGGTTTTAATGAATTTTTAATATTTATAAAATTTCAAAATTTTGTTTTAATTTATGTAAAAAATTAATATTATTAAAAAAAATCAATATATTTAATTAATCCTAAGTAAAAAACTTCTAATTTTTTTATCAAAAAATATTTTATAATATTCTAATTTAAATTTGTTGTCTCAGAGTTTTAGGAGAATACTATTTTTTTAATAAAATAAAAATAAGTTTAGTCCATTTCACCTCAAACATATCTTGTTTTCAAAATAAACTTTAAAAATAAAAAATTACAACCACCCCCGAATCCTTACCCTTTCGGGGTGATTTTCTATTATATATTTTAAAAACTTTATAAACCGAAACCAATTCAATTTTGAGGTTTATATATGAATAGTAAAATTCAATTTTAAACTAGTTTTCATTTTTTATTTTTTAGGATGAAAAAAAATTTTTGACATGTAAATATATTGAACTTATTTTTACTCAAAATATACTGATACTTAAAATTAATAAAAATGAAAATTAATAACAAAATTTGAACAAAAATATTAAATTGTACTGAAAATATTTTGTTTTTTAATATTACAATAATTTAAATATTATAAATTTATAATTTAGTACGGTTGAAAGTAGAATTGTCAAATATGATAATTGATAGTGTTAAAGTGGTAGTCGATTCTGGTCAACGATAGTTGACAACATTAAAGTGGTGGTCAATAAAGTCGTAGTAATGGTGGTTGGCGATGGTCATAATACTGATTGAGAGTGGTTTAAGTGTTAATCAGAGTGGTGGTTAATGGTGATCAATAGTGGTCAGAATGGTGATTGTCTGGTGTTATATAGGTGATCATACTGGTGATTAACGATAATTTTAGAGATGATCAGAGCGGTTGTCAAAGTAATGACTAGTGTGGTGGCTAAAGTGGTGATCATCACAGTGGTGGTTGGTGGTGACTAAAGTGGCGATCATCAACGATCAAAGCGACAATCATAATCGTGATTGGTGGTTCTAGAGTAGTGTTCGACGATAGTTAAAGTGATAGTTGACAATAGTCAAAGTAATATTATTTAACGATTGGTTAAAGTTAAAACAAAAACAAAAATTAAATGTATTTTTGAGTTTTACAAAAAAAATTATTTTAAAAATAAGTAAAAAACCAACTTAACCAAATTTTACCCAAACATATTTTATTTTCAAAATAAACATAAAAAATAAAAATCACATAATACGTCAACGAAAGTTTTTCTTCAAATTTAATATAGAATTAATTCTATAAACTAATTTTATTATGTCAACATATCAAGTTTAATTCCTTAAAAAACAATTATAAAATTAATCGTGTCACTTTAATTAATAATTTTTTTAATATTTTTAATTTTTAATTTATAAAAAACTCTATAATACCAAGGTCAACAATGCCAGACATTCATCTCAGGAGAGATCAACTACGTTTTTTTACACAATTCTCACTATTTGTTAGTATTAGTTATTTTTCTATAACTTTTTATGTTTTAAAATGGAAAACATTAATTTTGTCAAAAAGTTAAATAAAAAACTATTTTTTTCTGAAAATATTAAATAAAAAAACTTCCATGCAACGCTTCTAGAAAATATAGTATACCTATTATTTTATGTATTGAGAAAGAAAAAAAAACAAGAAAAGCTGTACACCTAAAATATAAGAAAAAATAAAAAAGCTACCAAAAGAAATATGAGAAAGGGAAGGAACCTCTCACAGGAACGGCTAAACCTCAATTATTGTTGGTCGAAAAAACTGTGAATGTTTTACAAGGATATAATTTCCCTAAAGCCGTCGTTGGTATCTTTCCGCAAGGTTTGGAAATCTATATATTTGCATCTTATTGCATGGCCCAACACTATATTAGTGGATAGCCCAAATGAAGAAATAATTATGCTTCAAAGGGAACAACTATATAATATTTCATATTATTACTCACTTACAAATTTATAAAAACAAACTTAGCATGTGCCAACACCCCCTTCAAGCTTATACGTCCCTGATTGCTTGCAAATTTGATAATTCAGAATTAATTTATTTATTTTTAATAAAAAATTAAAATGATAACTTCTTATATTTTTAAAATTAAAATAAAAATTTATTTAACATAGACACATGGTTATCATATTAAAGTCCAAATAACAAAGTGAAATATTCTCTTATTTTTTCTTCTCCACTCTCAGATACATTATTAAAAATTAATATTCATTCATGTATTTTATACTATTGAAAATTAAAATTTAATAGAAAACTAAAATTTAATAAAAAGCCAACAAACTTGGAGCTATTAAGCAATCACCAAATAACACAGCAGTAAAAGTTTTAGGCCCAAAGTGCTTGACTTTCAGAAACTTGAAGCCCACATGGTTTAGCAAGAATGAACCTTGTCCCGCATGCAGCAACCGATATTATTAATTACTAGAAATAATAATTAATTTTGAAAAAGGAAAATATAAAGGATATTGTCCCTCGCAACTTCGCAAGGCAAAGCACATGCAATGCAGCCTCACTTCTGACACTGCAACCGACAACTGCACGCACACAATTCCTCACTCGACTACCAAATCAGACACGCGCCGACCAAATAGTGCGCCAGCGCCACCCCGTTGTTTTGTCACGGCGCGTTGTATCTGGCGTGGCTATATCATAAGCACTCTCACACTAGTCTGTCTGTTTTACTTTTTTATAAACGAGATACTAACACGTGTACGTGTTATCATATTTGTTAAAATTATGTTATAGTATACATCGTACATTATTTTTCTCAAAAATCATGTTTTCATTTTTTTAAATATAATTATTTTTGTGTCCAATTCTTAATATGTGTTCTAATATTACCCTTTTTATCATAACAAATTTAATTTAGCTCCAATGTTTGTTTTCTCCTTCTTCGACCATTGTTAAGTAGATTCAATACTGCAATAATTAAAAATAAAATTTATTTTTTTGAAAACATTGTCATAGTAACAATTAAATCTTATAATTATTAAGACTAATACTAATGAACTAATTAATCATTTATTTTTCTTTTCTTTATAAAATTAATTATTTGTACCAATTATAAGATTAATAGTAGTGAATTGGTCTGGCGTTGCCCGTGTCATACATATGTACGATTGTGTTATATGTTATTGATAATATTTATTTTAAAAATAAATTAATTTTTGTGAAATTTTCGTTTAAATACAAAAAATGAAATTATTTTGGCAGAGAAAATTACAATAATTTAAATAAATTAATTATTATTTAACAAAAACAAGATTATTATGCCCGTCAATAAAATCAAACAAAAAAAATCATTTTGTTAGTTTAATTTTCAAATACCTAAATATGATATATATTTGGACATATTTACTCCAACAATACTTAAATCTATATATTGAAGAAGTTGACGTGTATATTAATCCTACAGTATGCAAGGAAAACTGTCACCACCCATGCAAATAAATGAATTATAAAACACATAAGTGTATTCAAATAAGAAAAACACTGACAACAATACATACTTAATACTCAATTCATAATAAAATATAAAAAGAAAATGTTAGTTAAAAAATTAATGTATCTGATTAAAAATAAATATTAAATATATTAATTTTTGTTCCAATGTAGTATTATCTAACTTAAGAGAAATATATGGTTGTGTAGTAAGTTTGAGTTAGAAGTCATACATTGCTTATAAAAGTGATAGATGAATAACATATAAGTGAGATGATCCATAAACCAATTATTTTAAGAATTTTAATTAAAATGTAGTGTTCAACTCACTTTATATGATTGTTCTTTACATACTGTGAATGATCAATTGAGCTCAACAGTTGTATAAAAAACAATGGTTACTCAAGGGACTGACTATTTGTATCGAAAGTATTTCTAACAAAAAATATTAAGGTGGCATGTTTGTTGTCGGGCAAGTGTGTATGGATGAAGCTTTCGCCTGAGTGAGGTATAATAAGATGAATTGAATTGACATACACTTAAAGAGATATTATTGTGTAGTAAATGAAAGTTATAACTCTCACATGACTTAAAAAAGTGATGATTTAACAATATATAAGTGAAATGAATCATAAATTTATTAGGTTAAGATTTTAGTTAAAATGACATTTTCAACTTAGTTATGTGATTGTTCTTTTAGCTAATGTAAATAATCCCTAAACTCTCTTTATGACCCAACATATATTAATTTGATTTGACTTTTTATATGTATTCTTATTCTATGAGTTTTCTGTTTTGCAATTAAATAGCTAACATAAATATGTAGTGAAATCGTGAAATTATAACAAATAAATAGACAATATATATATATATATATATATATATATATATATATATTTTACAGAAAAAATGAAAATAAAATAGATATATATTTAAAAGAAAAAATAAAAATAAAATAGATGCATCGGTTAGACTTATACTAGAGGGTAGAGGTATCTCATTATTTTATATTGATATATAATAAGTAAAAAAATAAATATACAATTTAAATTAATTAATACATATAAAAAATGGCCCAAATTAAATAACCAATTTCATTTTATTTTTAGTAAAAATAGTCAAATTTAAATTATTGTATAACATATTTTTTTCTGTATATTTATTTTACACCAAAAATTAATAATAACTTATCATTTTGATAAAAAAAATTAATAAATATCTCTGATTAAAAATCATTTAACATAATATGATAAATTAGTTAGAATTAAAAAAAAATTACATTCGCATTATTATCTTTTAGTTTTTGTTCTTATATTCGCATTACCTTTAAACTTTTAAGTAATTGACACTATAATAATTCAACAAATCGCAAACTAAAACGTCAACCGTATATATTTAACAGAAAAAATGAAAATAAAATAGATATATATTTAAAAGAAAAAATAAAAATAAAATAGATGCATCGGTTAGACTTATACTAGAGGGTAGAGGTATCTCATTATTTTATATTGATATATAATAAGTAAAAAAATAAATATACAATTTAAATTAATTAATACATATAAAAAATGGCCCAAATTAAATAACCAATTTCATTTTATTTTTAGTAAAAATAGTCAAATTTAAATTATTGTATAACATATTTTTTTCTGTATATTTATTTTACACCAAAAATTAATAATAACTTATCATTTTGATAAAAAAAATTAATAAATATCTCTGATTAAAAATCATTTAACATAATATGATAAATTAGTTAGAATTAAAAAAAAATTACATTCGCATTATTATCTTTTAGTTTTTGTTCTTATATTCGCATTACCTTTAAACTTTTAAGTAATTGACACTATAATAATTCAACAAATCGCAAACTAAAACGTCAACCGTTGATTTTTTACCAAAAAAACACCAATCGATGTTCTTTATTAAGGTCGATGCAGTATACTAATCGGTGCTTAGTTGGAATCCATTCCAAAACATTTAACCATTCTTGATTCTACTACAGGGGTGCTTTTGTTTTTTATTTATAAAAAAAAATTCCAATGGATCATCCTCCTTTAATTCCTTTTTGGATTTAATTGGCATAATTTAACTTATTTTATTTTATTTAAAACTTTGCTTCGCGATTACGCATAAATAAACTAAAAAAAACAGTAGCAGTTGTATCAATTGCAATTTATTTTCTCGCGCACATGCTGTGAAATGATACATAGTTTTAGAGAGAGAGAGAGAGAGAGTGTGAATTTGTAGTGAGTTGAAATGGCGGAAGTGAGAGGAACCACGTGGTGGAGCGAGGAGCTAGCAAGTTTAATGGAGAATCCGATACCGGAAACCGTTTCAACGACGTCGTTTCAAGCGAGAAAATCGGAGGAAGTAGTGAATGAATCTGAAGAGACCTTGAAGGACCATGCGGTTGGGTTCTTGATGGCTTGGTGTGAGATACTAATGGAGTTAGGTAGAGGATGTAGAGACATTTTGCAACAGAATTTCTTGAATGAAGACTCTTATGTTGTTACAAAACTTCGTGGACCTTGCTCTAAGGTTTCTAAGAGATTAAGGTTTTTGAATGATTTTTTGCCTGAAGATCGTGATCCTCTTCATGCTTGGTCCATTGTCTTAACCGTTTTTCTTCTTGCGCTCGCAGGTTTCTTAATTCAATTATTTCTCTTTGTTTTTTTTTTTGCTTGCTAGTAATTTTAGTTTTCTTTACTAGTTCAACAGCTGAAATAAATTGATATTCATTTTAATTTCATTTAAAGTAGGACTTGTTTTTGTGGTGCTTTGTTATGTGATTGATGACCAGGACTTGTTTGCTATTTTTTGTGGATTTTGTTTGTTGTTGATCATTTGTATTTGTTGTTGACTAGGTCTTCCTTTGGAGATGAAATGTTATTCTGATATGTAGTACACTTTAATTGGCAAAACATAGGATTAGTTCAATGTTGTTATATTTTAAATTCAAGTCTTAAGTATTATGTGAACCTTGTTGTACTATGTTGTTGATTGCTTTTGGAAAGGATCATTCATTTTATTGGTGATTATTAATTTTGGTTATTACTTATTAGTACTAAGTCCTTTAATGTTCTTCTCCCCAGTTTGTAGGTGTTAGTATAAAGAGATTATTACTAGTACAATATATGTGTTCATAAATGTATTTACTTAATATGGCTCCAATTTTCAATGAGGTATGCAAGTCAAATATTCTCAGCCAATGTCTATATGGCACAGACAAATCTTCATGTTTTTCTACTTATTGATTCTCTATCTCGTACAAACTCAGTCTCGTATGATTTATATTCTATGGATTTTGGGGAGAAAAACTATTTTTTTTTAATAAAAAATATATTTTCCATGGTTGTGGAATCTGGGCCTGGCATAAGGTTTGCTGACTTATTTATTAAATTATATTTGCAGCCATAAGTGTAGATCCCAATCATGAAACCTTAGCCAAAGAGATGAAGGTGCGCATGCATCCTCCTATTGCTAGCCGCATATTGCTTCCAGATGGTAGGTACATGGCTTATCATGATCAAGGTGTTCCAGCCGGCAGAGCTAGATTTTCCCTTGTTGCTCCACATTCTTTTCTTTCATCCCGGTTGGCAGGTAAAGTATAATTTAGAATTTTTTATAATGAAAAACCAGCTTTAGTAAAAATTACATAAGTATTCTTATAAGGATTAAAAAACTTATTCACTACAAATATCAAGTTCTATCTTTTAACTTTTTCTACTGCCTTTTTTTCTTTCTTTCTTATCCCTGTAACGGTAGGTATTCCTGGAGTTAAAGCACCATTGCTTGAAGAGTATGGTGTTCGCTTGGTCACTTATGATCTTCCTGGTTTCGGGGAGAGTGATCCACATCCCAACCGAAATTTCAATTCATCAGCTATGGATATGTTGCATCTAGTCAATGCTGTCAATGTAACTGATAAGTTCTGGGTACTATGCCACTCAAGTGGGTGCATTCATGCTTGGGCTTCCCTTAGATATATTCCCGAGAGAATTGCAGGTTGTTCCCCCTTTTCAAAACTTTAATGTCTTATACTTTTGATGTGTTCATCATAAACTCCGCATCTGAAAAGGGTTTACAAGTTATACCAAATTAATAGTGTGAACATTTTGTAAAATGTCCAAAATATAATAATAATTAAGTCTGTATTGTGTTTTGTGACTCTATCTCCATTCATGTAAGTTATTGGAAAAAAAATATCAATTGTGGTTATGCCGATGTAATAAATTGTAGCTGATTGCTTACCTCTGTTGAGCATGTTTAGCTTGCTTCTCTACCTGCCAACCTACTAATCATAGAAAAGAGACGCATGGATTCTAATATGTAATATTACCTGAAATTGCAGGTGCAGCAATGTTAGCCCCTATGGTGAACCCATATGAGTTACACATGACTAAAGATGAGATGAAAAGAACCTGGGAGAAATGGCTGCCAAGGAGAAAATATATGTATTCCTTGGCTTATAGATTTCCAAAGCTTCTCTCTTTTTTCTATCGGAAAAGTTTCTTGCCCGAAAAGCATGACCGGGTTGACAAACTATTTTCACTTTCACTAGGAAAGAAGGTGAGCTGTGATAACCACAAATTATGTTGAAAGGAATATAACATGAACAGTGTTTCTTACTTTTTATTTATTCATTTATTTATTTAATTTCATCAATATATATGAACACTTACTTTAATTAATGCCAATAGCTATGTAGATTCATGGCTGCTGAAAAAAATTATGGTGTTTTTCAGCATTCAGTTTGAATTGACTTTCCATCCATCAGCTGGTGGATATTGTAACACTATCGAGTCATGCAATATACATGTCTTCTTTTAAATTTTCTTCTTCTAAGACACTGGAGCGACTTCAGTTGAATAAAAGATACTAAAGCACAGAGCCTTGTGTATAGCTTTGTCTCACCAACATTTATGTCAAATATTTACTGTTATAATTATATATTTTGGTCTGTGTTAAAATTTAGAATGCTTTCCTCTTTTTCCTGCTTCTTTAGGTGGAACTGACATTTGAATGTAAAAGTGAAGCTAAATTTTGAATATAAAAATAAATAAAAAACTCTACTTGGGCTAGTTACTATTTTATACACTGCCTCATTTCAATAAGCAGTTTCTGTAGGTGTCCATGAGTGTAGAAAAACATTTAGGACTGTATGATTTGTTGACGAATCCAATTCATATACTTTCAGGATGAAATTCTCATTGAAGAACCTGCATTCGAAGAGTTTTGGCAGAGGGATCTGGAGGAGTCAATTCGCCAGGGAAACATGCAGCCGTTTATAGAGGAAGCTGTTCTGCAGGTATCAAAATGGGATTTTGACATTGAAGAACTTCATGTGCATAAGAAGTGTCGAACAAGAGGCTTACTTCTTTGGTTGAAATCCATGTACGGGCAGGCAGATTGTGAATTAGCAGGATATCTCGGCCGAATACACATTTGGCAGGTTAAAAAAATGTTCTTCTTTGGGTATTGCTGTTATGGTTATTCTGTGTTTTCTTTCATTATTTCTACAATCTATACTCTCTGACATTTTGCAGATGAATAGGAATGCATTGATACATATTAATGGTACTTTCAGGGTTGGTATTGGGCCTGATGTTAAAATTTCATATTATCTTGTCGAATGAAAAATGTGTTTATCTTTATAAATATTCACAATTTTTAAGGCTCCACACACTTTTGAGATTTATTATGTATTATGCACTATGGAGTAAAATGGTGTTCAACTTATTTTTTCAAGACTTCGAGTTCAGTTTGGTACAATGTACTATGAATCTTATATTTCCCTTATCAATTCTCAAACAGGGTTTGGACGATAGGGTGGTCCCACCATCAATGATGGAATACATAGAAAGGGTGTTGCCAGAGGCAATAATACACAAGCTTCCAAATGAGGGCCACTTTTCCTATTTCTTTTTCTGTGATGAGTGCCACAGGCAAATATTCTCCACTCTTTTTGGAACTCCTCAAGGTCCGATGGAACGACGAGAGCAAACTGCGTTCGAGGAAAACACAGCAGATGCTTTACAAGTACCTGTTTCTAATAAGGAATGATGTGAACTTGCTGATATACACGATACCTTTGGATGTAAATAACAGAGGCGACTCCTATGCACAGTAAAGCTTCAAAGGAGAGCTTTTATAGGTAAAAGTGTCACCTACATTGTTTTGACTAACCTTCCACTGTCCCAAAGCAAACTGTATCTTAACTGCCTTATCAGATTTAGAGCTTTTATTCAATTGACTGTTTACTCAGCGGCAAAACTGTGCATGTTACTTAGTACCACTTCTTATTTTTTGATTCCCCTCTTTTATCATTTTCTCAGCTTTTCAGTTTGGATTTTGCATTTGGGGGGTTTGATCACGTATTCAAAATGGAGTTCATGGCTTCAAGGGGAGAATAGAGATTCTTTTTATTTTTCAAAAGAAATGAAGAGTTTCATCACTTAGTTTAGACATTTATAACAGTTTTCATTATGAATTTTTTAAAATGTAGAGGATCTCTACTTGATTTCGAGAGTGAGTAGTCTTCAAATGATTTGTACCAACCAACACTTGAATTATTGTGATCAGATCAAAAGCAGTCAACAAAAATGTAGATCATGGATTTGAAATGTTTTTGGGAAATGTCAAGCTTAAGTAAATAACTAATCATAATTACAAGTTTTTTTTTTATACAAAATCATAATTACAAGTTAAGGGTATCAAAATTCCAACTTTTTCTTCCTTCAACCATAATTCTTCGTTTAAAAAGTAAGGGCTAATTAATTTTTCATTTTTCAATATTGGGATGATGTTTGCTTAAACGTCAAGCTACGCTGTAAAAAGAGCAACAAGAGAAAGCTAAATATGAAGACTAAAGTAGAGGGACAATAGCAAATGGGACAAAGTAAAAAAAGGGAATAAAAGAGTGACAATTGGTGGTAAGAATGAAAGTGAAGTTTGAACCATTCCCATTTGAGCCTTCTCATCTATCAAAGGACAGTAGCCAAGTTTCAATAGAGTTTCTTCACCTCGACCAACTTTTTTGCATTTTAAAATTTATCAATATGTGATCAGGTTTACAAAGATGACCGGAAAAAAATTAACATTGGTATCATACTCACCTTGACTATAGTACATGTTTAGTTTTACAACGAAATTTGTAAAATTATGGTGAATGACTGATTTTTTAAAAGCTATCAAATGAAGTTTCTATAAAGTCACCATATTTTGTGTATTTTCTCAATCTTACTACAAAATCAAACATACACTATCTATTATAAGAAGTTACTAGTTTTTTCAAAATAATCACCTTCCATAAAATTTGAACTTTGATTTACTTTTGATAGTATGTCTCACATTCCACACCTCACTCCGTACTCTTACAATATTTTAATTTCTTTTAAATTTCTTAAACAAAATAAGTATCACAAATTTTTATTGAATAAAAATTTATATAATTAACTAAAAATGGAACATTTCATCACTCATATAATCCAAGTACAAAAGCCATAAATATTCATAGATGCAGAAATAAAATAAAATGTGCCAACTTTCTTAAGCAGGTAAAAACAAAATGTTTAAGCATTCACATAAAAGTTACAAATGTATGTTAATTTTAACTCAGTCATACTAAATAAACTTTAATATTATATTAAAATTTAGGCTAAATTACATCCGTGGTCCCTTAACTTAATTTCAGGTAACGTTTTAGTCTTTTGTCTTTGTTTTTCTTCCCGATTTAGTTCTTTATTCCTAACAATATCAAATAAAGTATGAAAATATGAGTTTATTTGAAGATTTGCGTTACGAATTTCATAAAATTTGTATTATATTGAAGAATATAATTAATTTTATGAGTTTTGATTGATTTTTTTTTTTTTTGAATTTTTATATAAAAAATGGTAACATTGTTGAAATTTTAAAACATAAAATATCCAATTGTCACTTAAAATTAAAATAAAGGACAAAGTCGGAAAAAAAGAAGATAAATGACTAAAACGTTACCTGAAATTAAGTTAAGGGACCACGGATGTAATTTAGCCTAAAATTTAAATTAAGTCTAATTCAATCCACAAAATCGACTTGTAAAATAAAATGTATTTTATTTATCTAGTTTAATGCACCTCAATAAAAACTTTAAGATGAAACTAGTAAGAGATCCACGTGAATGCACTGATGTAATTTGATTGTAGTATATTTGCACAAATAAAATATGAGACTTATTTAAGATTTGATGTATAAAAAGAAGGAAATAAAGTACAATAACATTTATCCAAATTTACTTATGACAGATAATATAATATGAAGATACATATACATGAACTTTAAATACAATAACAATTTCGGTAAGTTATAAAATTTCTTATTACGTATCTAACAATCAGACAACGGATTTCAAATTAAATTGACAAAAATGGGCCAATTACCTTGAAAAATGATAGTGATAGAGAAATATCAAACATAGCATAGTACTAGTGTGAACTGGAAGACCCCACTTCAACCACCGATTGTTGATTTGTTGTTGATAAATATATGTATCCCTATACCCCACCCACAACAGAAAGAAACAGAAAAACTAGCAATTTATAGTAGCATCAAATAAATGACACAATGAAATCAAATTTGAACTTATATATCACAAGAACATCATGAGCCATATTTCTTGCCCTCAAGGTATGTGGTAGAAAATGTAAATAAAAATACAAATAAAATAAATATGGTAAGTAAAACAATTTTCACCCCAAATTCAAAAGCCTCCATGAAATGTTAGGATACACATAAAAATAGGATAAATAAATAAATAAGAACACTCAATTCAAATGAACTTTTTTTGATTTATTTCTTCAGTGATATCTTCAATCCTACTTTAGTGATTTCCATCTTTTCCCTCTGGTTATGTAATAATCAACTGGTCACACCATTGTCCACAGTGAACTCGGCATTTACGGTGATTTCTACCTTTGGCGGACCTGAATGACGCCTTGGCTTGGCGGGTGAAGCCGGAAAAGAAAGACGCTTTTTTGCTGTTCCAAAGGACCCCTTTTCTTGTTTGCCATTTTCTTTTGCTAGGGGACTTTGACTTTGTGTCCTTGACCTAGCTTTCGCTGATTGAGTTGGCACCATATAACTTGGAACTGATGGAGAGCTAGCAAGGCTCTCGTCATCTCTAATTGTTGATCCGGCAATAGAGTGCCTACGGAACCGATCTGATTGTACACTGGCCATGCTTTTGGAGTCATCATCCATAACCCAGCTTCCCTTTGGACTTGCCTTCTTCAGTTTCCTAGCAACTGCTGCAGAACCTGGCTTTGAAGGAGCTGAATTGGATTGAAAGCTAGGTGAGCCGGGGTTTTGGCTCGCTGCTGGAGAATGTATTTCAGAATTGAGCTGGAAACGAGCAAATGATTTGCTGATTTCTCCACCGGTAATGCTGCGACTTGAACTTTTAACAGATGAATGATCATTTAGTTCTTTATCCACAAGGCCACGGCTCTCCCAAGGTCGGGCTGCCATCCATCGTTCTAACCAGCTCCAGCCCCATGCAGGATTGGTTGGATCCGTGAACATTGGATTCATCGATCTAGACGTGTTCTTCCCGTTTTGCTGTCACAATATTACACTTGCAGTTGTAAATCATATCATAGGCAGATACTTATATTCATTAGAAATATATTAAGACATAACATAATATGCCGTTTTATTTCAGCTAACCAAATATCTCAATGACAAGAACTGAGGAAGAAATTATACTGCAACTGAATCAAGCATATTTTTGAATTATCCAAAAAATCATTGTAGTGAGAAAGAAGATTGCAAGGTTATGAGAATAGTGGTTATGAAGAGGAAATGGTTATGAAGATAGTGACAAGATAAAAGGATTCATGCATTGGTCAAGCCTAAAGACTTGTTTGTTAAGAGAGAATATTTTCTGTTTTCATTTCATGTTTATAATTATATTTCCAAAAAGTCCTTATTTTCATTTATTGCTTTTAAATATTTTTCATGGGAA
>NC_021162.2:70387202-70430128 GCF_000331145.2 Cicer arietinum
AAAGAGTGTTTTTTCCTTGTTTTCACCCTCTTCTATATAGATCTTCAAAAATAGTAAACAAAGTAGAAAAAAGGTGACACTTTTGTTATTATTAGTAAAAACAAAAAAATTAAAAAATATTCTCAAACTAAACAGATTGTAAGTTTCAGGTAAAAATAGAAGTAACTTCAAGTGATAAGAAAACAACAAATAAAGTAGGTGATTTGACTATCTAATGCACGCTTTCACTATAAATGGCAAATACATCTCAATCGTTGATGAGAAAATCAAAAGCTGAAATTTAAACATATCTATAATTTGTTATGCCATCAGTGTGCAATATTAACCCTTGAATTTTCATCAATAGTTGACACGTTTGACACTATTCTCTAAAGTGAATAATACACTTTTATTGGAGCTCTAGTATACAACATAACATGAAAGCTTGGGTTCTCATTTTTTAGTTCATGAAATTATGTGATATTTTTCGGCAGGTCTTCCAAATTCATCTAAAATTTTTCACCTATTTTCTAACATATGCAAGTTTAGAAGAGAAATAGAAAACCTGATGAGTGAATGCATAAGCCAGTGCCCTTTCTCTTCTCATAGTAGCCTCATACTTGCTCAGTAATTTGGCTTCAATTTGTTCTCTTGATTGTAGGCTATCATCCCATTCCTCCCCAATCTATCATGAAGTTTTGGAACAAATTAAAAGCATTACAAACATGGTCAAATAGGCATTTGTGCAATGTCAAGAGATTAGCATTTCAAAAACAAAGTTAAGGAAAAGAAACTCAGACCCGCATGGTCTCAAGCTCCCTTGCATGCTTCTGTAAGAGCTGTTTCTGCAGAGCCTGATTCTCCTCTAACATTCTGACCCTCCTAGAACGAATCTGAGATTGCACACGAGCTAACGTCTGCATCGAGCGAAGGGTACTCACGGCTTGCCGTTTTACAATGGGCCCTTCCATCAACGTTTTCAATCTGACCAGCCCTCTTAAAGCCCGCAACGCTCTTCTTGCCTAAATGATTTTAAAAGAAAGTTTAGTTTGAAAGGCATTGCAAATGATAAAATTTCTTTTGCAGCAATTATTGATAGCATATGAGCATCTTAAGTTTAGTTGTATGATTTTGCCCATAAATTTTATTTTGCAGGCTTTTTGGAAAATAAAAAAGAACTCCTTGAATGTTGCACCGAATAAATTTGAAAACAATGGAGAGACTGCAACGATACCAAGTATCCCCGAAAAGCTGTCTGAATCTTGATTGCTGCCACTTCATCCTTTGGTTTACCAGCAAAACGAGCAACTGCAGCAGCTTCTGTCCTAACAACCGTTGTCTGAACAGAAGGAACAGGTTCCTCGGCATCTATGGCAGTTGTTATTTCAGCAACATGATGGTGACTGTTTTGATTTTCAATATCAGTTAATTTAATATCTTCTGCTGGTGGAAGAGGTGGCGTGGTATCAGTTTCTAAGCAAGGATCTGAGGTTTGCAATTTTTGCTTCCCAAACCATTTCTTCTTTGACTTACTTGATTTCTGCAACAACAAAAAATTGAAAAATTATTACCCTTGTGAGCTACCTCATTATTTCATTTTTCAATGAAAAATTATCACCTTTAAAAAATTGATTTTTTTATTTATTCAAAACCTGATATTTTCTTACCTTTGAGTCAGGGCTGAGTGCTTTCTTCACTGTAGAAAACCAATTTCCCTTCTTCCCCATTATCTTTGCATTCCTTAATTTAATCCTTTATATCACAAAAAGGGATAAAAATTGAAGATCTGAAACCTCACAATTCAAAATATCTTTTTTAAATTAAAAAATCTAATGAAATTAGAATATAATGCCATAAATCATTAGAATGACATTAATTATAGCAAATTTGACACATACAAGGAAAGAATCTAAGTGGAAAATCCAAAATATAATAATTTTTTTAATGAAAAAGAAGAAATAAGGTTCTGCAAGAGAAAAAAATACGGAACAAGTAACAAGCCGTTCAAACTCCTAATCCTTCCCTAGTTTAATATCTATGAATTAATTAATTGATAATTATTATATCTGAATACCCTATAAATTGAAAATAAATCACATTTGAAAAACCAAAGAAGGGGTTTCTAATTCTACTTCTCTTAATAAAATTGATTCAAGCAATAAATGACTAAATTTATTTCCCCTTTCACATTTTCACACCAAAGTAACACAACAGAGTGTAGATTCAACCGTTTACATAAGTCAGACATAAATAACTCTGGTCAAATGTTGAAGAAATCGCGAGACTTTCATAAAAATGAGGAAGAAAAAACAAATACCTAGAAATTCAGAAAATAGAAACGAATTAAACTGAAATTGAAAAACGAAAAAGAAAAAAAAAAAAAAAAAAAAAAAAAAAAAAGTAAAAATTGAAGGTCCAATGGGAATATATACCTGAAGTGAAAGATCTCAAATGAAATGACCCAATTAGTGTGCAAACAAAAAGATTATAACTTGAAGATCAGAGTTGAACCAACCAAACAATAGCTTTCAGTTTCAGTCTCTCTCTCTCTCTCTGTAAAGAGGGAAAAAATGAGATCTTGCCAAATGCCCAAAGAGAAAGAAGAGACTTTGTTTGAATAATAAGAACAACAGCTGTTTTTGCTAATACTGCATTTGTGTGTGACCTTGTCACTTTACTTGGTCCCACTTTACTGGGCCCCACTTATTGTTTTACTTGTTCAATCAAAGATTAACGGTGTCGCTAATTGAGTGTGATCATGGTGTTAACCTGTTAATCTTATTGATGTCGTGCTTGCAACAAATTTTTATTTTTTATTATGATATATCTGTAATATTTATGTTGATCAATAGTTGATAGTAACATTCATTTAACGCTCTTGCCCATAAGTTTCAATTTCTTGGGGTTAAAGTGAAGCTATTTACTGCTAGCTAAGTGGATAAAGCTATGTCTGTATTAGGATTTTTTTTTATCAAGTCTATATTTAGATTTTGCTATATATAGGAAAATAATGGAAATAAGATAAAATAAAATGGATGCAATATATTAAAATAAAAGTTTAATGAGCTCACGTTAACATTGTAAAACAATTTCCAATTTCACAATGACATTCAATAAAAGAAATATCATTTTATTATGTGAGACTATCAATTTCAAAACATTTTTATAAAAATAGATGATTTAATCGTAATCACCATTTTGTTATATTCTTTTTTGTTCTTTAATGATTAATATTGTTAATATTTTTGTGATGGTGAAGATAAAATCTTTGACATTTTATTTTTTTTATTCTTTATCTTTTTCATTTATTTATCAAACCAACTTTATATATTTTTTATCTATTTTGTCAAGTTAAGATATTAAATTTAAAATTTCTTTACAAAAGTGTAGAGATTTGACGTAATACATACTTAATCTGTTTCGTAATTAATGTCATTTAAAATTTACACACATATTAAAAAATGTAATAATATAAAAAAATAGATAAATAATTTTATCACATATTTTTAATTTTTCACTGTTATCAATGTAAAATATAATATTGATTTAAAAATTGTATATATAATAATCACTAAAGAATAATTAAAGTTGCATTGAAAATTGTGAGTAATATTTATTTTGAGATGATTTTTTTGTAAGACCTAAGAAGTAAGGTGATACTACTTTAATAAAAAAAATAGATAAAATTTTAGAACTCATTGAATACTTTAAAAAAAAATATATTTACTTCTCTTCAATTACACTAACAAAAATTAAATATACAACCTATTAAATCTAATACCTATTTTTTAAGTACTAGATCATAACATTATAGTTTATTGTTTTTACATGTTAGACTGAACCTTTATAACGAAAAAGTATCTAATTCATTTTTATTGATTATCTTACTTGACAATCTAACATGTTTAATTATAAGTCTAAATGTGATGTGGTCCAATTTGATATGAAGTTACTTGCATTGAATAGAATTTCAGTTTTTGTGACATATTTAATGAATATATCTTAAAAACTTATTAAATGTATTAATCTTCTCATCTCATAATTTATTATCTGTATCTCACAATAATTATCACATTAAACACTTCACGTATATTTGATAAGATGGAATTTTAATTTTTTTCAGTCATTGATTGTTGCTTGTTATTAATACTATTAATTTTTTTATTATTAAAATAAATATATAAACTATAATGAAAAATAATATATAATTTTAAAAAATCACAAATGCAATATATGTTTTAAGATAAAATATAATAGTTTGATTTTAATGTGAGTCTATATTAAACACTATTTGGATATTTATCATTAGTTTTTGTATTTATTTTTATAAAATTGATAGTTTTTTATTTTGTATTTAAAAATGTCTCACATTTTATGAAGAAAAAAAAATCATATTAAAGATTATTTTAGAACTCTAAATTTATTGGATCGACTTTGTTATGATTGGCCTAAAGGTTTAGCTACTAAAACAAAGACTTCAAACTTAAAACACTTGTATAACTAAATAAGTTATTATATTATTGATAAGACTACAAATTAATTTACTTATAGTAATATGTTGGCTCTTTTATTAAAGTATTAATATTTTGAATAATTTTCTTTAGTTTGAATCTAGGCTCTATCACTATTACTATTTTTTTTATACAGTTTATAGGATATATATATATATTAAAATAATTAAAATTTAATTAGTTAAATATTTTAAAAATTATAAATGATGTCTATATTTGTGATATATATAATCAGTAAGTTTTTTTTATTTATTTTGTAATACTCGTAATTTTTTTTTAATTTCACATTTAAAAAGTCTAATTTTTTATTACCAAATAAAGTCTCACTTAAAAAAGTGTTCTTTAAATTTCGTTTAAACTTCCAAAGTTAGTGAGTCGACCCTGTTACAATGGATATACATCAATAAAATTTTATGGCTTTTCCAAGCTAAGCATGTGAATCGCATTAAAGGTCAACATCTAGTCACATGAAGCCACAAGAAAGGTGTGCTGATTTTAAATTCATTTCATTTAATTTCTATCTGTAATAAGTATATATTAACGCAAGAACATTCCATTATTATTTGCAAGAGAGAGGTAACCGTGAATCATAATCCTCAACTATAGTACATCAAAGAGTACTTCGGACATATTTGAGTTGCAAATATATTATTTACATGTTTCAATATTTGTTCTTCAAGGAATTGTCAAGTGGTTTGATTAGTGATTTCAAATAAATTATATGTAAGAGGTTCTAAGTTCAATATTTGACACAAATGGTATTTGATGATTAGCGTATATACTAATTAATTACTTTTATTCACATAAAATACATGATTTAATATCTAATTTATTTAGTGTATGTTCGATATTACGTTATAATTATCAAAACTATAGTGAATTGTCGTGATTTTCAAAACTTATAAGTCGTAGTTTTTATAAAATTATTGTGACTCACCGTTATTATGATATTTCTACCATTATATCAAAACTTAATTAGTTACGCACTTTCACTAATGCAATTTTTATTCTGGATTCAAAAATAATAAATAAGTACTTATCTAAATTACTTTTCAATCTTGATATTTTTCTTAATCATGAATAATTTTGTTATACAACTCTCCTAAAATTTTATAAAAAATAAAGATTTTTATGATGATGCTTTTTATTTTATTTTATAAATTTTGATGACTTTTTATTTAATAATTTTAATGAATGAGCTATTATTTAATGACGATATCTTTAAATATTGTACTTAAATCAAATGAATTGTAATAACCAGAGATAGATGAATTCAAATTTAAATATACTCACTCCTATAAAGATATGAAAAGAACAAATACACTTATGGTCAATTCGATCGGATAAAATACAATATGTACTTTTAAATTAGTCAATCGAATTAAAATTTGGAGTTGAAAGAAAAACTCACCAAAATCTATGAGAATTTCTTCTTCCATTTTCAACGTTTTTTAGATTGGTGAATTTAAATATATATTTTAGAGATTTTTAAAAGATATAGGTGAGAGAAGAAAATTCCAAATCTATTCCATTATATTGGTTAACTTCTGTTCTGGACCAAAAGAGGGAAGCCCAAGCTTCATGCACTAGTTCGGTGAATAAATCTCAAGCCCAAGAAAAGAAAAATAAACAACAAATTTTGTATAAACTCGAGAACCTTTTTGTTCAAAAAAATAATAAAAAATAGTATGCTTTAAATGTTTTGCTTCATAACAGAAGACCCTTTTACATAAGCTAACAAAAATTTTGGAAAAAGTAAAAATGAATAAAACTATATACGGAAGACAATTGCAAAAGTAAAAAAAAAAAAAATGAATAAATTTCATATAATTTGTAGTGTGAAAGCAATATTTCCTGTACTGGCCAATTTCTGAATTGCTTCAACATTCGTTATTTTTCTCTATCATTCCACTTTATGTAATAGTTAGAAATTAGTGCTTGGAAATGGTGCGGACATGAAAGTGGAAACGCCATAGCAAGATTTTGGAGCAGTCCTCTGCTGGAATTCCCTTCAACTTAGTCTCATCTTCTAGAACTACTTGCTTCACAAACTTTATTGAATTCTAGGATAACCACAAAAGAGTAATTTCATAATTAGAAGAAGAAAACAACAACTTAAGTAACAAAGCTTTTTGGTATAATTTATTCATTTATTTATAGTTAAAAGTAGTACATCTTTTTACTTTTCATTTCTTCAGTACTAAGTTTTCTAATTGAGAAACTCTCTTCTCCATTCAAAAATAAATAAGTGTCATAGATTTTTTTCACAAATTTTTAAAAACTATTATATAAATGAAAATTGTGATTTTATAACTGTTCCTATTAATTATTGGTTATCAACGATTATCATAAATACATAATAAAATATAAGGATTTGAAGAAACGCGTACAATATTAATTCAAGGATAAAATTAAAAAAAAGTAATTACACTTGTTTTAGAAAAAACAAAGTTTATATGCTAAAATAATATAATATTCTCTGTCTTAAACTATAAATAAAAATTAATTAAAAAAATATATACTAAATATATTAATTTTCTTTAATTTATTTATATTTATATTTTGCACAGAGAAAATAATTAGTTTGAAATTGAGAGAGTAACATGAAAGTAGGTTCTATCTTGGAGTAATCTTAGAGTAAAAGGACATCACATACATTATTACACATGAAAGACATTATGCCGGAGTAAAAAACACTACATAATTAGTATTCTGATTAGTTCAACTAATCAATCAAGTTGTCATTATTTACCGAATAATTTTTTTCCTTGCGTTCGATTTTTTCCTTTCAAAAGTAGTTGGTAGAGATTGGGCAAGCGTTGGATAAACCAAGTAAAAATTCAAAAAGTGAAGGAATCATCATGTGGCATGTATAAACTAATCTACTTTGGTGCATATCAATACCCTATTTTAGAATGAGTTTTAACAAAATTATCAACTAGTTATACTTTTTTTAGTTTTAAAGATAAAATTCGTGTATTGCAGAGACCAAAGAGAGACTCGATCTAATTTTATGAGTGCATTTGAAGTAACTTTTATTACAATTTATTTGATTTTTTTTTAATGGAATGCATACATGTGTATATTTTATTGAATTTATAAAAAAAATCGTTTATGATGGTTTATAAATTATTTTTAACTTATTTTAATATGGCATGTTTGGATAGTTTTATTAAAAATTTCTTATTCTATTTTATGTTTCTTTTTTACTCATTCTATACATAGACACACAAGCAACACAAAGAATATTTTTTAATAAACCTTATCCACAAATAAAATTATTTATTGTCTCTACCTCTCTTAATATGAAGGAGAAAATGAGAAAATAAAATATTAAGTTAAGTATTATATATTTATTTAAAATCTTAAGATATTGTAAAACTTTTACTTACACTTGGTACACAACATAAAAGAAGAGGATCCAAATTCGTTTATTAGTGCTTATTTTCTTATAATTTATGAAAGATGAAAACAACTTATAATTTATTTATAAGTTGTTTTCGATCTATTTTCATAAACTTCCCATAATAGTTTACGAAGGCAAATTGTAATATATAATTTGATTTGATTTTATGTGTGATTATCGAAATAGCTAATAAAAACAATTTAATTTATTTTTAATTATAAAAATAACTTATACATATTTGCTTATATGTAAGAGTTTGTTCAACAAAACACTTAGTAACTTGTTAACTATAAACCTCTTATATAGATAGCAATTGAAGCTTGGTTTTGAGCAAAAAATTATGATGTGTAAATTACTATTTACCTGATTGCTATCTTTAACAGAAGAAGTGCGACCCCATCTCTCAGGATCCCAAAGAATGGAGCTATTGAATGCAAAACTTGAAATATGAATAGGAGAAGTGATTGTCTCATTGTTCATATTTCTTAAATGCCATCCAATTACTTGAGATGAGTCACATACAGGCCCTTCAATTATCACTCTCTTTCTATTTGCAAGTAATAATGCCGTTGGCCATGTCCCAAACACCCTGTTCATTTGTCAAATGAATAGTACATAATTAAGATGGAAACATACTATTATTTTTCGTGTTGAATGATTATTATCATGATAGTGATTTGCCAATTTAATTTTTTGTAAGTATAAATATATAAAATTATATGTTGAAATCAACAAAATTCTAAAATAATCTATAAAATTGAAAAAACAAAATCATCTATTACATTAGTCATTTTAAATAACTAAATCTGTCATGTGGTCGATGATTTTCAATTTTAAATAATGTTTTAAAATTTCGATAATATTAAGAAATTAAAACAAATTAATAATGGAAATAAATAAAGTAAACATATAATTAAAATTAATTTAGCAAAATAGAAGGGGGGTGAAAAACCATACTCAATATCTCTAAGTTGTTGGAAGAATTGAAGATCATAAACATTGTTAAGTCCAGCAAAGTGAACAATCCCACTCAACCTATGATGTTCAATGTGACCAAGTGCTAAATTTCTCTGATGATTCAATTCAGCTTCTAAGTCAGTAAAATTTTCACTGAAAACAACATGTCTATACATGATACCAGTTTTCCTTAATATCTCCGACAATTCATTGGATTCTGTTTTTGCTTCAACAACAATCCAAAGCAATGGTTGAGGAACAAGTTTTATGGTATTTGCCAACCTTCTCAAAAAAACATCTTGATAAGGTAGTTTTGTGCTTGTTGGAGTTACTATGATTACAAGTCTTTTTGGCTTCAATTGTGGTAGTGATTTTACTTCCAAATTTGTTGTTTTTTGGCTATGAATTCTATGCCTTTTAGGTGCCTGAGCTATCCAACTTTTGTTGACATTTGTTAAAATTTGAGAAGGTTGAGGTGCTGAAAAATTTGTTCCATTTAAAGTTGCAACTTCAACTTTGGTGGAAAAGATTAAAGATTTACCTGTTGGAGCTAAGCCTGTGAAAAAACCCATTACAAAACATAGAGAAAAATGAAGCATGGCTTTCTTCCATAAAAGGGTTTTCTTTTTTGACCTTTCTAATGATCCCATCTTCTGAAAAAATTGACCACAATTTTGAGGGTGTGGAATGGAATAAAAATGAGTTATTTTTGGGACAGAATGAAGAGAAGGGTTATGTAATGTTATAATGTAATATAAAGTTTAGGTGCATTTGGGGCAGCATATATTTGTTTTTAATGGAAAAAACGTTGAAATTACTTAGGTTATGATTGGAACTGCCAAACTGAATAATTAGCTTTTTGTTTGGAGGTATTTCATAAGTATGGTATAGCTTTCACTTGGATGTAACTTGAAGTAAAAGTAATGTAACATAAAAAAAGAATAGTTAGTGTGGAGCATGTGTTGCTATCTTATACCAAATAGTAGTTGAGATGGCACCAATCCATCTATCAATAATGTGTCATACCTGTCCATTTAACTATTATTAGTGATTAATAGTGATTAGTGATTAGTGATTATGCTATGCTGTGTTTGGGGTTGACTACTCTAATAAGAGGAATGTGCATGAGAAAATTTATTAAACATTCTGTGGAATCTCTTGGTAGAAAAATTATGAGCATTATGAATCTTTTGGCAGTTGGTTATTATAGAATTATTGCAAACTAGATTATGCTCCGCGTGGATATTAATTATTTAATTTCATAAGATTAATAAGTAATAATTTAAGTAATAATTTATGTATTATAAATATAGTTACTTTATAAATAAGATGTAAAAAGTTAAAAATATGATTGAATATTTAATATTTTTTATTTTAAAGAATATAAATGTTGAATTATATTGTAGTGTAGTCTAAATTTATTTATTTTATTAGTATGATGTTTTAATTGCGAGTATGAAAAGTTGTTATAAAGAATTTTTTTTATTGGATATATTTCATCAAGAGTTTAAAATTTATTTTATTAAAGATTTACATATACTTTAAAAATAATTTTAGGTATTTAAATTTTTTAACTGATTATTTGTACAATTGAATTGTAGTTATGTTGATATGTACCACAAATAAATTCTATTGAAAACTAATTTAATTTTATGCAATACTTAATTTTTTATTTATTTTTTAACATTCAAATTTTCATTATAATAAGGAAATTTAAAATCAAAAATAGCATTCAATTATAAATAAATAATTTAATTGATGAAAGTTGAGTGTTAACATGTTTTTTCAGAATACATGTATAGTAAACTTTTGTTTATTATCTTTTTTAACATATATATATATATATATATTATAATTTTAAATAAATTCGTGTATTTTAATAATTGAAAATAATTTTTTAATAATTTTTAATATATTCGTATTTTATGATTATTTTTAATAAATTTGTGTATTTTCTGTCAAATAGAATATATATTTTTATTTTATAAAATGATAATATTAATAATATTATATAATTATTTAATTTATTTATTCTCAAAATTCATTTGATGTTTTTATTAAAAATATTGAAAATGAAAAAATTATTTGTAAAATTATACGAGTATGAAATGTTAATGAAAGTTGAGTGTTAACATGTTTTTTCAGAATACATGTATAGTAAACTTTTGTTTATTATCTTTTTTAACATATATATATATATATATATTATAATTTTAAATAAATTCGTGTATTTTAATAATTGAAAATAATTTTTTAATAATTTTTAATATATTCGTATTTTATGATTATTTTTAATAAATTTGTGTATTTTCTGTCAAATAGAATATATATTTTTATTTTATAAAATGATAATATTAATAATATTATATGATAAGTTAATTTATTTTTTCGCAAAATTTATTTGATATTTATATTAAAAATATTGAAAATGAAAAAATTATTTGTAAAATTATACGAGTATGAAATATTATGACTTGCTTAATTTCTTAAAAGATGTTATTATGAGTTTGGTTTTTTAAAAGATGTTATTATGAGTAAAGTATCTATAACTTACCCATATGGTAGATATTGAAATTTTGAGATATAAAAGTATATATGAATATGAATCCATGTCCTTATAGTTATATAGATTTTCATTATATATGCATTAATTTAGTTACGATGTATTTAAATATATTGAGAAATAGTAATAGTTTTAAACAAAAATATATAACTAAAGGTTCTCTAAAAGCTAACTATATTTATATAGAGAATTAATGAGAAAAACTTACATACAATATTGTAACTTGATATAAAAAAATCTTTCACTCATACACTTGAATATGTAATTGAATGAACTTAAGTGAGATGACCATATATATTATTGACAATCAATATCATTCGATTAATTTAAATTTTATAAATATAATATAATAATAATTGTGACAGATTTAGATATCAAATTAATGTTTATAAAAATTGTTAAACATAATAGTGTTATAAAAAATGCATAACAAGATACAACAAAATAGACTCTGGATTTATTTTATGCATCCAATTAGATAATAATATAAGTAAGATAGGTAGATGAGAAGTGAGGTGTAGTGGTTGGACTTGAATCCTTCAAAGTTGTGGGCTTTCTGACCAAAGTCAACCAATGTTTACTAAACATACCACCCCCTCTACTATTTTCCCCCCAAAATACCCTCTCTTTTCGAACATCCCTTGAACTTGGTTAGGGATAACAAAGAAAAATTATTGTCCATGGGTTTCGGTGGATAAAACCAACCCGCTGCAGGCATGGATCAAGTAGCTTATGGATTTTGAGTTTTAAAAACTATTTAAAATTCACAATTTATGCCACCGAAGATATTACTGAGTTGAGTCGCGGATTAGGTCGCTCTCTTTAAGACGTTTCGCGGCACTGCCCAAATTGTGCAAGGGAGACTATCAACCACGAAGTCCCCAGGATAAAACAGCTCAGATTCACTGTATCGGAGTTCCACTGCACCGTAGAAAATCGTTCTAGAATTACACACTCAATATGGCAGTTTAAGCCACTCTCAATATGACAATTAAAGTCACTCTCAATATGGTATTATGACCATTCATAACTACGGTATAATAACCGCTCAAAAAGACAAAAAAAACAAAACGAATGGGCTACGGCATAATAACCGCTCTAAAAACAAAGTGATTACGGCATAGCAACCGCTCTAAAAACAAAAGAACTACGGCATAACAACCGCTCAAAAACCGAAAGAATTACGGCATAACAACCGCTTTAAAACCGAAGGGACTACGGCATAATAAAACCGAAGGGACTGCGGCATAATAACCGCTTTAAAAACAAAGGGACTGCGGCATAATAACCGCTTTAAAAACCGAAGGGACTGCGACATAATAACCACTCTAAAACCGAAGGGACAAAAAGAAAGGGGAGAGGTGGCTCGAAAATTAGGCGAGCATAATATAAGAGGGAGAAAAGAGAAAGTTGGGAAAATCATCCAACTTTGGTGTACTTTTCACAATAGCTTGAAACTCATTATATAGTGATGGAAGCAAAGTCACATATGTTTTCTAAACAATGTGAGACTTTAGTATGTATAAAATTGAAACTACACAAAATATGATAGTTTTTCAGAGTGGGATTTCAAAAAAAATTATTTCCAATGTGGGACTTCAACACATTTTTAAATTCACACTATAACATACTTATGTTCCAACAAAAACTCATATATAAAATAAGCGAATATTACTTTTACTTGTTATTAATTTTATCATTAAAATGTAATATATATTAATAATTTATTTCAAATCTTGTAAACAAAAAATTCTTAATCAAAATGTATTTATCTTTTGGTCGAATTCTAAATTACTATAGTTTCAATCTCTTGAAAACAAGAGGGTTAAAACCACACAAAAAATATATCTTTATGTATTATGTAGTAATATCGGAAAACACTCATTTTTTTAAAATATTGTACTCATCCTATAACCAAATACTTGTGCAAATATGGAGCAAGCACACATGACAATTTTTTATCCAACATGACAGTTTTTGTGCTCGTGATTACCCATTACATCCCTACACATCTCTATTTTTGGAATTTTAAATTCCAAAGTTCCATATAAAATAGACAAATGCTAACTAAGTTTCATAACCATATTAACACTTAAAAATAAAAAGTGTAAAGAGAAATGCTCCGTATTTTATCCTGAGCCCATAACCATGTTTTGGGCTAAATTTACGATGACTTAGGCCCATTACAAAAAATAAAAGAGGAAGAAAAAAGAAGAAAAAAAATGGGTTGGGTACTTTTGTAACTCTAACAACACAAGTACACAACACTAGTATTCTCTGTTTCTGATGTTTGAGTGCACTCAGAGTTGAATATTCTGTGAACACTAAGCAGAGACTAGAGGTCTTCTTTTCAGGTGCGTTATTTTCAGTTATCATGTGCGCATATACAGTATTTCCCATTCCTTGATGTTCAAATTGTAGAATGCAATTCTGTTGCATAGTAGCTGCTTGTAAAATGGTCACCAAGAGCTGGTAGTAGAAACTGACTTCAGCTTAATATAGCAGAGTTAGTGGGTTAGTAGCATGGCTCATGTTAATCATTCACGTATTAACATTTGAAAAGTTTGCTTTTTGCTCAAATTGAACAAAATATATTGGCTAAATGGTCATTTTTTAGATTAATGGATTTCTAATTTATGCTAAACAGTTCTCAGGTTAGAACAATCTCATGCTCATGTTTGGTTCTAGCTGAAGAATCTCTCTACTTAGTCACAAACACTCATTTGTAACCACTTCTGTCCTGAAACCATCTCACCCAATAAGGTTCTGAAATTTAACTACAGTTTTGCTTCTTTTTCTTTTCAAATATCCCATGTCTATGATCACTCAAAGTGTAATTCGATGTATGCATAATTGTGTAAGATCTAGTCTGCAACCACCAATTTTCTCCAATCTCAGTACAGAGCTACCAACCAATAGTTCCATCATCTTGCTGTGTAAGCAACAGCATTACAAGGAAGCTCTTGAAGCATTTGATTTCCATCTAAAGAATCCGAAGACCCATTTGGAACCAAGCGCCTTTACGAGTCTAGTTTTGGCTTGCACCAACTTTAGATCTCTTGAATATGCCAACAAAATCCATGATCACATTTTGAAATCCAGCTACCAACCAAACATAATCCTCCAAAATCATATGATTAATATGTATGGAAAATGTGGTTCCATGAAAGATGCTAGAAAAGTTTTCGACACAATGCAGCTGCGAAATGTGGTCTCTTGGACTTCAATGATCTCAGGATACTCACAGAACGGTCAAGAAAATGATGCCATCGTCTTGTATATTCAAATGATGCGATCGGGTCAGTTTCCGGACCAGTTAACCTTTGGAAGCATAATTAAGGCTTGCTACATTGCAGGGGATATTGATTTAGGCAGGCAACTGCATGCTCATGTGGTTAAATCATGGTTTGGTCGTCACTTGATTTCCCAAAATGCTCTTATTTCAATGTACACAAGTTTTGGACAAATTGCACATGCCTCAAATGTATTTACAATGATCTCTACAAAGGATTTGATTTCTTGGGGTTCGATGATTACGGGATATACTCAACTCGGTTATAGGATAGAAGCATTGTATCTTTTCAGAGATATGCTAAGGCAAGGTGTTTATCAGCCAAATGAGTTTATATTTGGCAGTGTTTTCAGTGCTTGTAGCAGCCTTCTTGAACTAGAGTATGGAAAGCAAGTACATGGAATGTGTGCTAAATTTGGTTTAGGAAGAAACTTTTTTGCAGGATGCTCCCTATCCGACATGTATGCGAAATTCGGATTCTTACCTTCAGCAAAGACAGCATTCTATCAGATTGAAAGCCCTGATTTAGTGTCGTGGAATGCGATTATTGCAGCATTTGCTGACAGTGGTGATGCTACTGAAGCCATCTATTTTTTCAGTCAGATGATCCATAGGGGATTGATCCCAGACAGCATTACTTTTATTTCCTTACTTAGTGCGTGTGGGAGCCCTATGACACTCAACCAAGGCATGCAAATTCATTCTTATGTTGTCAAAATAGGTTTTGATAAGGAAGTAACTGTATGCAACTCTTTGCTAACCATGTACGCGAAGTGCTCGAGTATACGTGATGCATTGAATGTTTTCAGAGATATAAGCAACAATGCTAACTTAGTTTCTTGGAATGCAATTCTTTCTGCATACTTGCAGCACAAGCAAGAAGGAGAGACTTTCAGATTATTTAAACTAATGCTTTTTTCTGAAAATAAGCCTGACCATATCACCATAACTAACTTATTAGGAACTTGTGCTGAATTGACATCTATGGGAGTTGGGAATCAAGTCCATTGTTTTAGTATTAAAACGGGGCTGGTGCTTGATATTTCTGTGCGCAATGGATTGATTGACATGTATGCAAAATGTGGATCACTTACACTTGCCCAGTATGTTTTCGATTCTACCCAGAACCCAGACATTGTCACATGGAGTAGTTTAATTGTTGGTTATGCTCAGTTTGGACTTGGACATGAAGCTCTTAATCTCTTTAAAATGATGACGAATCTTGGTGTTCGGCCTAACGAGGTCACGTATCTTGGGGTTCTTACCGCTTGCAGTCACATTGGATTGGTGGAGGAAGGTTTGCACTTATATAAATCCATGGAAGTGGAACAAGGGATTCCACCAACAAGAGAGCATTTCTCATGCATGGTTGATTTGCTTGCTCGCGCCGGATGCTTGCATGAAGCAGAAACTTTTATTCAGAAAACAAGATTTGACCCAGACATTACTACATGGAAAACTCTACTTGCTGCTTGTAAAACTCATAATAATGTTGACATTGCAGAGCGAGCTGCGGAAAATATACTAAAACTTGATCCTTCCAACTCTGCTGCAATGGTGATGCTTTCAAACATACATGCTTCTTCTGGCAATTGGGAAGATGTTGCCAAACTAAGGAACTTAATGAAACAAATGGGTGTACAAAAGGTTCCTGGTCAAAGCTGGATAGAAGTTAAGGATAAGATCCATGTATTCTTCTCAGAAGATAGTTCACATCCACAAAGCAGCAACATCTACACAATGCTTGAAGAGTTGTGGTTGCAGGTGCTGGATGATGGTTATGATCCTTGCCAGAGGCTGGACATTAAAATTTGGTAGGGAAGAAGTCGGACCTTGGCAGGGAAAATTTGGTACAGTTGTTACATTCAAAATATGTATTTGACACATGAGGCTTTTAACACAATGAGAAAGAAAAAGTATATAAATTATGAACCCAAGTTAGTTTTGATGCAGCACTACAAGAAATTTTTTATGACTGACCCCAAAGGTTAGTAACATTGTGAATACTAAAAGGTTGCATTTACAATTTTATTTATAAGCAATAGTAATTGTTACTCTTCCTCCTTTGTGTGATTTGATTCATAGGCATCTAGGTTTTACTGAACTATCTACTCATAGGCATCTAGCTTAACTGCCTGAATTTCCTGTTTTATTTCATGGCTTATTGGAAACTGATTGCTATTGACTTAATATTTACCCAAATGGTTTCTAGATTTGGCATCAATTATGCTTATTAATCGCTTTTCATTTTTTTTATTTTAATCGTCAAATTCCATAGTCACACATAATGCATTAAGAAATACTCAATTCAGTCCCTAATATAAGAAAAAATTTGATCCCAATTATAAAATAAAAGATAAACATTTCAATGTGCATTAATTGTTAGAATTCTTTTTATACCCCTATCTAATGTGAGATTTATATTTACTAACAACTCACCTAGTGGGAATAAGACATTTAATGTTAGGGTATATTTGAAATACTATTTAAATTTTATAGCAATAAGTAAGTTAATTGATTTTTGTAATTTTTGTAAATGTTTTCTTATATTAAAAGATCAGAGGGAGTAAGTCTTCCAATTTTGAAGAGTAATATTTCAAAACTTACGTCAATGACTAGTAAAAGCAAAAATAGTGCAAAAGCATGGGTACGAATAAAAAAAGTGTTGGAAAGGGGTGAAAATTCGACATGTAAGTCATTGTTTTATAGAAAATACCAAAAAAATAAAATAAATATTAGATAGGTCAAATTGGAGGAAATTACTGTTGATCCTGGTTTAGCTAAGGCTCTTGGTGTTCGATAGAGAATACAAGTCGCCTTGGAAAAAGGTTAGGACTGTGTTACAATTGTATCTGATGACCAAGATTGTAAAGAGTTAATGACCCTGAAATTAATGTTATCCAAGATTGTAAAGAGTTAATGACCCGGTTACATACAGTAGCAATTAGGCATGTATCTAGAGTGCTCATTCTGAAGCACATAACTTAGTCTCTTTATCTAGGACTGTTGGGACTAAATTCTGGACGGGAATGCCCCTGAAAGTAATCCCATATCTGTTGCTGTTTCTGTTGTAAACTGCAGTCCAGCTCTGTTTTAATGAAAGTTTGTTTAACCTCAAAAAAAGTTCATTTTTTCCCTTCTTTCTACGTACGTAGTTCACTGGTAAGAATCCACGAACAGTAGGTTAAAGTGGACCAAAGTATGTTCAGAGACTATTTCATCTCGAAATCAAATTCTAGGTACAGCAACATAAGATGTACAAAAAAATAATAACTGACATACTATAGAATGGGCATATGTTTCAAGTAAAACGTGCCCTGGCATGGGGTCAATTACCACGATACGGGTATGAAAAGTCATCACACAATGAAAGTCTATTAAATGCAAAGGAGTTTAAAAGTTTATCAACTCGGACATTTAAGGGTCAACAAAAATTTCATGTTCACTACAAAGGGAGGCACAAAAATTCCCCTTTAATTTAATTAGAGTTAACACTTGGGATGTCTACATGGAGGTGACAACTGGCATGAAGGTACTGTATCATGGTTTGAACTTCTGTAAGCATTAGGCAACATTGCCTGTAAGCATTAGGCAACATTGCCTGTACAATTACTGTTGCATGGTCTATCATGAAATAAGCAGCCGGAAATTTCTCGGTCAAAACCTTTTTCTCTTCCTCTGCTTTTGTTGGCTTACAGATCTGGCTTGGTTGAGATGGAATCTCTTTTGGGCCGGTGCTTCTTCCACTTCTTTTTCTGCAACTCCATCAACCACGATGGAACCTCACAGCCTGAAGATGACATAAGATTAGCTACATTCCTCAGGAATGGAATGTCCTCCTCTGTGTAAAATGTAATTGCTTCGCCATTCCTCCCTGCTCTGCCAGAACGACCTATTGAAAAATAAACATTTATATTTAGCAAAATATAGAATCAGGTAATATTTAAAAATTAATGGATTGAAGAATATATAACAAAGAAAAGGCTCCATGACTGTATAATACGAATCATAATCCCTCAAAAGACTTATTCTCAAATCTAAAACAATGTTAAGGTCATGGCACTAACCAATTCTGTGGACATATGCCGATGCAGAATCTGGAAAATCATAATTGATCACACAGTTAATGCCTTTGAAGTCCATTCCCCGAGCAACCACATCAGTGGCAATCAAAACCCATGTTTTACCAGCTCTGAAGTTGTCAACTGCATTTTCTCGCTGTATGCCATTCAAGAGATTAGAAAAATGACATCATAGTTATAGCTAAATCATCAAATACTATGCTTTAGTATTGAAGTACCTATTGCTGATGGTCAGAGATTAAAATTTGAAACAAAATAGAGTATTAAAACAATTTTGTCTCTTTTAGTAATGATGAGCAAAATAGCCAGGTACAAAAACAATTGCACAAACAACGAATATTATAATTTGACATCTTCACCATACAAATAGTATGAACCAGATCTTGATCAGACTTCGTTGATTTTATTTTTTATTTTGGTGTTTCTTGACTGAACAGGAAAATGTTTTAAGAACCTACCTCTTCTTGAGACAAATCTGAATGGATGACATCAACTCTAATATTGTCAAATGCAAGTTCCCCATACAGCTCCTTGGCTCGCTCCTTGCTTTGGACAAAGACCAACACTGGTGGATTTAGACTCTTCAAAAAAGAAAAACTACGTCAACAAATGCAAGCACCTAAATAATAATATTAGGAATGAGCAAATAAGAGGTGCTGCAATATTATGTTCCTTCCGCAAGTTTAAAAGCTAAGTGTGACAATAACAAGTGTTCCGAGCCATTACATACTACACTCACAATACATTATCTAACACTAAACTGGCATAAGGTGAATGTTAAATTTTAAGTATGCAGCACATAATCAACAACAAACAAGATAAATTAATTATGGGAAACACGAATTAATGATAAATTGCAATGAAATTTCTAATTACTTTTCAAAAAATCCTACACTGAACAATGTCAAGTTGTGAGACAAACAACCTATTGAGGCAGAAGAAAAAAAACTGACTAATAATGCCTTTTATCTAAAGCATTCATCTTAGCATCATACCTCTGCAAAACTTTGACGAATTGCTAGAAGTTTTCCTTCTTCACTTCCAGTAAAAACCAATTTTTGCTTTATTGTTTCAGAAGCCATATTCCTGATTACCATAAAAGCAATAGATGTCAACTTTTTCAATGACGTGAAGAAAGTCTAAGTCGTGCTTAAAAGCATAATGTTTTATAAATTTTTATTTGAACTTACTTCCTGCCAACGATTACCCGAACAGCATCATGCATGAGTTCTCGAGCTCGATCTTCAACAAAATCAGGTAAAGTAGCACTGAACAGAGAGCGTATTATTGAGGGATTTGAGCATGCTTTGATGATAGAATCAATCTGCTTGAACAATCCAGGCTCAAATAGCTTATCGGATTCATCAAGGACAAGATACTCAACTCTGCAGAAACCAAAAGAGTTGACAGAACAACTATTTAATAAATCATGTCGCATTTCTACTACTGCTACTGACTTTGATGACACAGCGTAAGATACAGCTAAAAGCCCAACTGCAGTTGGACCCTGCCATTATAAAGTAACACCTAATTGAGAGGCAAACAAACACTGATTTTTTTAGATCAACAGATATAGGGTTCACCATTCACCTATCTTATATGAAAGTCTGTCTGTTTTCATGTTCAATGGGCTCCAACCGAGTGTTCATATGGAAGCAGCAATTGTATGCTCCTAAATAAACACTGTTTTGGAATGTGTTTAGACTTAACACAGCCACTATCCAGATCTTAAAGTGAGTGCAACTAGTTACTAGTGTTCAGATGTGCCTACTAGTTTGAGCGGAATCAACTTTAAACCAGCAAAGGCTACTATGACTATAGTGTGCTTATATAAAATCAAAATACAAAAAGGAGGTCTACAGATTGTTGATCTACGGATATGACCTTCATTATAACCATAAATGTTTCCAACTTGAATTCCATAACAAAATGAATTTTATTTTGACATTACAATATGTAGCAGAGAAGACCGCTTCTTATCAAAGTAAAGCTTAAAATCACACTGAGAAGCAGCAAAAGGAATACACTATCCCAGGAGATCATTTCACAATTAGTATACAATTGGTTGATAAAGAGCAGAGGAAAGTATAGCTCAAAGCAGCATAAGTGACAAAGAGGAGGTAGTTATAAACCATATAGGCATTTAGGGTATGTTTGGATGGAGGGTTTTGGAAGGCTAATTCTATATTTGGGTATATATTTGAGATTTTAAAAAAATTGAAAAAATAGCATGATATAACATTTCAATCACACTTGGTTTATTTTTAGAAACATTTTATAGGTTCCATAATTTAGAAAAGAAAAATAAGCCCTCTCATGCCATCCAAGATCTTCCATCCAAACAGGTAACCCTTATGAACCAAAATACATGTAATGATTACATGAATAGTCTTTTAAGAATTTAAAGTTTATACTACCTCTGGTCCTTTCTATAAGAGACGAATGGGATACAAACGTATTTGGTTCATATTATGGACCAAATACATCAACTTTTGTTGACTCATTTGTCTTATAAAAAGGACAAGATGGAGTATTATAAAAATAAAGTATTTGAAGTTTAAATCAATAAGACCCAAATTTTCATCATCAAACCTGCTGAGATCAATCTTTTTCTTTCGGATAGCCAAGCGTAATCGAAGTGGCGTGGATATAAGTATGTCACAAGAAAATTTTGAAAAATCAGCATTTCTTAAAAGATTTTTTGTCATTAACTTGATATGAAACTTCTTCCCCTTGGCAAGCTTTTTGCACTCTCGATATGTTTGAGTAGATAATTCACGGCTATGACAAATGATAACAGCTCGAATGCCACCTTTTGCATGAACCTATAAACACAATTAATTTTAGGAGCCCGTGACAAGGGATATTGTGAGTAAAAGAGACAACTGGACAAAATATAAACAATACCTTGAGCTTCATGAGCATGGGACACACAAATGCAAGGGTTTTTCCAGAGCCAGTTGGGGCACAAGCAAAGCATTCACGACCCTATCCCATAACAGTGAAGGAAAGTATCAGTAAAAACAAATTGTGACAATATCATCTTGCAGACAATATCAAGTGGGTATGAATCAACAAAGATCAAACAACAATAAGTAGTTTCTGAAGAACATAATGTCCAATGCAATCCATACATGTAAGAGTACTGGAATAGCCTGCCGTTGGATTGGTGTTGGTTCTCTGAATCCAAGTTCTCTCAGATTCCGCAACAGATATGATGGACATTTATATCTATAATAAGCAATTCATTAAGATTCTGAAACGTCAATGTCATGTTCTTGTAAATATATCATGATCAGAATTAACAACTGAATCCAGAATAATAATATTATCATATAACATAACCTTGTTTTCAACTCATCAAAGCTTTGAAGTGGGGACGGCACATTGTATCCAGAGACATGAATGTTATGATTCTTCCTGAAGAGAGCATCACGCTAAAAAGGACAAAAAATGATAGGAAAATCAGTGCACAAATTTAAGACCACAAGAGAGTTGTGCTTATTGCACAAAACAGAAAAGGCCTAAACCTCAAGTTGCTTATTTTGTTCTTTCTTCAGCCGAATGGACTCATCATCATCAGCTTGAATTTCATCGTTTGACTTGGATGTGGAAGTTCGGAACACACTGAATCCTTCAACCGCTTCTTTTATTCACTCATAAAAATGAAGCAAAAGTGAGATAAAGAACAACCAAAACAAGTGATGAAGACATAGAATGGTAAAACGAGAGAATGAGAATACCAGAAGAGGTTCTCTTGCGCTTCCTCTTCTTTGCAGACACAGCTTCTTTTGTTTCCTCACTTTCTTCATCTTCTGCCACACTCTGAATCTTCGCCAAACTATTATCCGTATCTTTTTTCTTTTTCAAAAAAATAATTTTTATAAGTGTTTCACAACGACTAGGAAATGAAATTGATAAGAGAATTGCTATATGTTACTAAGTCTTGCTACAGAAAATGCACAAACACATGGGAAACCATCTCTCTCATGTGGACGACTTATTTTATAAAATAAAAACTAGAAGACTAAAAGGAATATGTGAAACCCTCCAAAATAGAAATCTGTCTCTTTAGGGACCTGAATCTTTCAAATCATGCAGAGAAATTTTGATTTCTTTGTTCAGGTTTTTGTTGTTGTTAACTCTAGTATCTGCTTTATTGGCCATTATATGAATAATACAGTATGCAATATCTTCATTTTCGTGAATTGTGAACTTCATTATCTAACCAGAGGACTCCTTGAAAGACTCAAGATTCTAAAAAATAGAGTCTTGGCAGAAAATTCTCGTGTGTCATAAGGTTGCCTTCTCACTATCTATGACTGTATGAAATAACTATTGTTAAGTTCTATATCTAGACAAAATATCATGCTGCTTTGATTAAATTACAAAAGAAAACGAGGCCCAAGGCAAGATAGTTTACGCAGTGAACCAGCTATAAAAATGAGACCTCATGTGGTAGTAATAGGTAGCAGCAGAAACTATAACGTGGGTAAATTTAAGCAAGTTGAATTCAATTATGCACGTTAACTGGTCAAGAAATCAAACCTCTACCAAAGCATTCCAGAAAAGACAAGAAATTATCCTAAACTTACTCAAATAATATAGTTTGAGTTATTGGAACCAAAAATGCCAATGAACTAGTGTTGTCAAGTGCAGATTACAGAAAACAGTGGTTTGTTCAAATTCCACTATACTATAGTGCTACTATAGTCACTATTTGACAACACTTAAAACTAAATAGCAGATCGCATAGCAATAGCTATTTGATAAAATTTCATTGTAATAGCCGCTATTTGGCAACAAAGTAACCAGTCCTTAAAGGCTAAAACACGGTTGAGAATGAAACTAATAAAATAATATCACAGGTTTCATGTACATGAGTCAAAGAGAGAATGGCAAAATATTTGGAATCCAAAAATTGACCAGTTCCGTATATTTAGGTCCAAAAATTTGGTTCAACTTTCTTGGATTCACTCTCAGCAGTGGTTACTTGAGCATGAAATTAGAAAGCGATAACTTAAAATAATCATATGCACGATACATTAATTAATTGTGAAATTCACACTCTTATACAACACTGTCACAGACTAATACACCAAAACAAAAGTTTATTGCTTAAACATCCATGAATAAGTCTTCCGCTTCTGCAAAATCGTGATTCGTGTGTTTCGTATAAAACAACTTGGAAGCATGAAGAAATTGTGAATAAGTAAATAAGAGGAGAAAGATAGATTGAAATGATACCTGGAACCTGGCAATATCGGCACCGAATTTCTTTCTATCAAAACGAATGCCGGAGAATAAAAACGACGAGTCGTTGGCCATAATTTGAAGTTGCAGCTGCCACCCTTCTTTCACCGGCTGCGGCTGACCTGAGAACTTTCCCTTGCAAGCTTTTCACTTCTAGTCTTCTCCTTTTTTTTCCTTTCGAAATCCTCCTTTCTGTTGAGAAACACAACCAAAAATATTACAATAACCCAAATTGGTTGGGCCTCACACCACCATTTACTGGATTTGCTTCTTATATTCATCCAAATTCATTCCTACACCTCCTTTTCATTTTTTAACTTTTTATTTTCTTTCAAAAATAACTGTTCGTTTTAAGAAGAAGAAATTCCGAATACATTAGGAAAATTCTTTAAATTTAATTTAGGGGATTAATTGTTTTTTAAATAAAAATAGAATTACCAATTTAAATTTTCGGGTAGTTTTTTAGGAATTGAGAGAAATATTAAATTTTCAGTTTTTTGTTACTGTGTTGTGGAAATTATTTTCCAAAATGCTAATTGTCTTAGAAACTATTTTTTGAAAAATATTAACTTATATATATAATAAAAAGAACTAGTAATTAAACATTACAACAAAGTGAAAACCTACTCTCACATCCTCTTGTTTTTTTCAATTTTTTTTTTTCATTTCATTAGAGAGGATTGGTTTAAAGTTATTTTTTACATGAAATACTCATTCTTTTAATTTTTTTTCTTTACCTTTATTTAAACAAGTAATTTTACAATATATTTATTTTTTTGTGATTTTGTTATCTAGGTGTGATGTTGTTTTGATCGGCATCTTAGTGCAGCTTATTGATTTCTCGTTTCGTTGTAGTATTCATTTGATTGAGATAGATAAATTAACTTTGATCTAGTACATATGCAATCATCGACTTTAGTGTCACCAACATTGCAACTTATGGGATATGAATATTTCAAACAATTTAATTTTATCATCTTTGTAGGTTTTTATCACATTTGTAGGCATTATGTCTTTTTATACTACTAATCTAGATGTTGTGAATTCGTTTGTATATTCATTCTTTTTGAATTTAGCGATTGTTAATTGTATTGATATTGATCGATGTAATTTTTATCAACGTGAGCTAATGAAAATAATTATTCGTAAAAAATAAAAATAAATAAGCTGAGACTACAAATACATAGTTGGCTACTTATAGTAAGAGTTGTCTATTATGACTGTTCAACGAACGAGTTTGATAATTTTATATTTTAGATTAGGTTAGACTTCTAAATTACAAAAATACGAGGAAATTTTGGTTCGGCTTAGATCCCAATGGATCTATATTATGCAAATTTTTATAAAAATAAGATACTTTGTTTGATAGAAATGTGGGTCTACCGAATTCAATTTGAGTGAGTTTGTTTTAGCGGACTTAACTCATTTAAAATAAAAAATAAATAAAATAAAAATTATAATTATAATTAATTATAGTTAATTATATACGCTCGCATATAATATATTATATTATATTCTATTATATTATATATATATATATATATAATATCAGTTATTAATTTATTTATTAAAGACTGATATTATTAATATTATTTTCCCTTGTTTTAGATGAGTTTAATCAATTTTAGATTGGATTGAGACGTAAAATACTTGTTTAAAATTTATAATTTGATTCGATGACCCCATTCCACACATCCATCATATTGTAGCTCGTAAGGCTATTACAGCTATATTCATGAGTGCTAGTTAGAACTTAGAAGTAATAATACTAATAGAACGTACCTCAAAACTGAAAAAGTTTTGACTTTTATGTTCTCATGTTGGGGGATTACTCCTCCCGCAAGGCAAGGGATATACAAATCCAAAATCGATAATTTTCAATCAGATTTTGCAAGGTTCTTTTCTTTTAATTGCCAAAAGGACAGGGTTGAAAAAATGCAGTTAACGAATCTTGAATAGTGTTGGTTGACTCACTGTATGGTGAGACAGTACGGAAATTCACGAGGTCATAGTAGTGGTAGGGTCATAACTTTTTATTTTGTAATGGGTCTTTACTCTTTAACATGTTTTCTCATTTGAAGCTACATTTATGGAAGAAAATGAGAAGAAAAAATAAATTTAATATTTTAAAGGGTCATACTAATAAATGTATTTAGAGATATTAAGAATTGAAGAATAATTTTTAAATAGAAAACTTATTCTTTTATATTTTTCAAGTTTGAATTACAAAATTTTCAAATTATTTATTTATATTTGAATTATTAACAAGTATTATTGAAGCATTTGTTACTATTTCTTTATTTAAATTATTAAATTATTATTTTTTCTATCTCATAAATAGACTCTATAATATTTGAGAGTTGAGAAGATTTAAACTCATCTAATATATTTTTTTTTAAATAAAATATTTAATTGTATTTTATCATAATGATGCTTTGTTGAAATAGTTCATAAAATATATTTAAAAATATCAATGTATTTTATCATAATTATTTATATTTTTATTTGTTTTCAACTCACTTAATTTCTTCATTTATTAGAGGTGAAGTCTTTAAATAAAATGAGGTAGTCAAGATATCTCAATAAATATATTTTTATATTTAGTTGTCTTAAATAATACTACATTCATATCTAAAAGTAGGATTCATTTTAGATTTTTTATTGTCTCTTTTAAAAATAGTTCTTTCAAATTTTTAATTCTATTAATATTTTTTACTAAGTTACCATAATTGTGTTACATTTTTTTTAATGAAATATGTAATAAATAATACATTGGTTTTCTCTCTTCTATATTAGGATAACCAGTAAAATGATTTAAATTATCAACTAATTTAATACTATAGCAAATTTTCTTAATTTTTGTGATTTAGTTAATAAAATGTTATATATAAAGACAAATGTATTATATGTTTAGTTTTCCCAAACAAGTCTATTTGTCAAATAGTAGAGAAAATAAAAAAGGAAAAAAATTATTCCTTGATTGATAGATTTATTCACTTTATTTTGATACTTTTGGCCTCTATAACAACTATAAAAAAAACTTTCAACTATAAAAATTATCAAGACAAGACTCGTAAATGATGAATTTGTTATAAATAAATTATTTATTTACATTAAAAAAAAAAACATTCTTAGTCTATTTAGTATATAATCAATTATGGATAATTAATTGACTCATTCAAGGATTGTCGAGTTAAACTTTTCTAAATAGCTATTGTCATATTTTATTATTTTAACTTACATTTCATATAAATAAAAATTATTGTGATTTTTTATGGATAATTTTTTTTCTTAGGAATTATTAAGTTTAATTAAAAGTGTGTTTGTTACAACTTATTTTAAAAAATAACAACTTTTTTAAAATATTCTCTTAAGGAGTTTTCATCAATTTATTACAATTTAAAAAAAATTAGAAAAAAAGTATTTAAACTACTTTAAATTTTAGCTAATTTGAGCAGCTTCTCATTAATTTATATTTTTTTATATGTGAATTTTTTAAAATTATAATTTTCGATATAGTAAACAAATAAAGATAAATTCTATTATTTTTTTAAAGTATAAAATAATCCATAAATTATTGTATGATAATTTTTTTTTTTTATAAACCATAATAGATGGATCATATATATATATATATATATATATATTAATTTAACACTTTCATAGAAAACTATTTTAGTTTCGCTATTGCCATTAACTATTACTGTTACTTTAATTTTATTATAGATAGAAATTACTATATTCAATTAATTTCTTAAAAAATATGTATTACTTTGAACTAAAGAGAGATTTGATTGGCCCACATTCATATTCATCCGATTGAGATAGAAGAATGATACATCAAATAATTTAATGGGAATGTTGATGTAATTGAAATTTCATGTGGTTAATAACGCCCACCAAAGAAAAATAAGGGCAGAGAAAGCAATCCAATCATAAATTTCATTTGAATAGATTGAGTGGACTGAATTGTCTGAAACACTTGTTTGGTTTTTTCTTCTACCTTCGTTTCCCAGATCCGAGTGTCCCATATGTAGCTACCCTTCCACATACAAAATAATCCATCCATCAATCGACATCTATAATAGTATATGGTGTCAAGTCAAGAATAACTGCATTATTCCTGTAAAAAGACACTACATTACGAGCAACTTAATCTCACGTACGTAGCTTAGCTATATTATTTATTGGTATACATGATAATAGTTTTCAATTCCACACTTGATTTAAAAAAATAATTTATTCGATATAATATTATTAAATAAGTTAAACTCTTGAAAGTGTAATTTGATATTTATTTATACGTACACCCATATATATATATATATATATATGGTCTAAATTTTAAACAAAATTTATTATTTTTCTTTGTTATATTATTGTTTATATTATAACACCTTATATCTAATACAATATAAAATACACTCAATTTTAGTGTGTTTGAATATTATGAGAAATCATGTTTTCAAAATCATGTATTATGAAAATATAATGTTTTAAAACACACTTACATACTCATAATTCATATAAAGAATACATAAATAAATTTGTAATCTTTATAAATTCATAAATTTTGTTTTTATCTCTCCAATAAAATATCACATTTTGAGTTCATACGAAATTATTCTACAATATATTTTAATTTTTGGTGCAATGAAACATTCTTTTAATTTTTAAATTTTATTGCAAGCATATTTAAAATATTATTAAAAGTTCATCTACATAATTTATATTTTATTTAACTTAAAATGAATTAAATATAATTTTTTTTAATTGTTATATGTTTAAAATAAAAGTTTTTAAAATAAAGATTTATAAATCAAATTTTGAATTTATTTTTTGTTGATAAATTTTTTAAAGTGATTCAAACATGTATACGGAAAAACCATTCAAAAATATATGTTGATATTTCAACATAGACAAAAAAAATACAAACATAATAATTTTGTACGAACTGACAAATATAATTTTTTATTTAAAAAACTAAAAACAAAATTTAAAAATTTTATACAGACAAAAAATTTATTTAATTTTAAAATAATATTTTCAAACAATTTTTTATTTTATTTGTTGGCACGTGTTTTCAAGACAACAATATTATTGCTTAGAGTCCAAAATGACTTAGGAAGATATTCCAGAGATTATAAAATATTGTGTTTAATTAAACGAGAGAAAGAGGGAAATTTTAATAGAAGAAAAGAAATATACTATTACATTTTTCATCATAGTAATATTTAAGATTATATGGAATATTTGTGTAAAAAATAATCACATTAATAATGCAGATTTATGCAAGCTACACGAGCCTAACGGGGTTAGCCCGTTACGAATTTGGTCTTATAAGAGCTCGGGCTAAAACACCATCTTATAATTCGAGTTTAAGATTTGATGCTCAACCCCTTTGTGATGGCTCTCAACATGAGTCGTATATGCTAACTCTCATGTATTATTTGTCTCAACAGTTCGGTTTCCAAAAATGATGTTATACGGTTTCCAAAAAATATGTTATAATAGAAAACAGTACTTTGAGTTTAGTCGAGCGGAGTCTTACCAATTATTATTTTGGTTAGGATTCAATTTGAAATTATCTTAAATAATTCATTATTTGTTTGCAACTCAAAAATTAGATGATTTTTAGAAAATTTCATCTTTGAGCATAAATTATAAAAATTAAGAATAAACAAATCATGATCACATTTAAGTTAAATTGACAGATAAAGTAAAAGACCATGATCATATATAACATTAAAATATCAATCAATAGTAGAAAATTGAACTTAATTTAAATATTTCACACAAAATAAAATCCAAATATAATTGAAGTTAACAGCACCTGAATTATGATACCGAGCCCCACCGGTAGATTTGTTGTTCTGGAGCAGCTGAGCTAGCGTGGTTACAAAAAGATCAGTAACAACATAGAGACAAGGCTCAAGGCTGGTATCAGGGAGATCCAAATCCAGTTACTTAACTTAATATTGGGTCTAGTTCGCTGAGGATGCATTTATCTAATTGTCTTGTAGCTTTATGATTCATATTAATTTTTTCCCGAATAACAGACAATATTTTAGATTTGTCAGAAAAAAATAAATTTCAACAGTCTATTTTAATTTTTTATGTAGAAAATAAAATTATCAAAATATATGATAATATTATTATTATTTTATTTGTAAATATAATTTAATCGATATATTTTTAGATACAAAATTTTATTATAATGCAAATAATTTTTAAATATATAAGACTTTGTCACAATAATTCTTAAATATATTAGTCATATCTTGGTTAAGCTTGCTCAAAGATATAACTACTAAAATCCTTATTTTAGACTTACAAATAAAAATGTATTTTTTATAAACAAAAAATTAAAGCTATATATACCAATAAAAAGTAGACATAAATCAAAATTAGTTCTAAGCCCTATTTATTATTCAAAATTATTGAAACGCCTTTAACCTATTTAATTTATAAAACTGTTAATAAAAGAAAAATGTAAAAATATATTTATAATTTTAATGTGTTTAAAAAATCTAATAACGATTGCTCACAAATTTAAAAATCAAAACTAAAGTTTTTAGCAATTTATATATATAAATTTATATTAAAATGTAAGAAACAACAAGTGACTTTTAGAGCAAGGAAGCTTACCCCATACCTCAAAAGTTGAAATAATAATATTTCATTGTTTCAAAATTATAGTTGATCATTTCAAAATATTTAAAAAAAATGATAAATAAATAAATAAATAAAACAACAATTTTTTCAAATTATATATTAGTTATTAATTAATTTTTATTATTATAAATATAAAATGGAAAATAATAATTTAAAATAATATTAATAAATAATATAATTAAAAATAATAATTAAAATTATATTTAAAATTAATAATAACAATTATTTTTAATTAAAAAAGAAATATATATCTCAAGAAAAATATATATATAATATTCATTTATTTGTAAAAAAAAAAAAATCTAGTAGCCAAAGTCACAATCTTTACATAGAAGTTAATAATCTAAATTCAAATTTAAATTACTATATATCAATATCTTGGATATCAACGTCCTTCTAACAAATATCCGAATTGTAATTACGAGAGTGACGATAAAGTAAAGCGTATTCAGCCACCCAACCCATCCGTGCAAATACGAAAATAAAATAAACAAGTCCACAACAAAAATACAAAAAATAAGAAAAAGCATTTTTCAGAAATCAAGCAAGCTCCCAGAGCCAGCCACACCATATCTCTCTCTCTCTCATTCATTTACCTCCCAAACCCAAAACTCTCAAACACACACTTCACTTCGTACAAACCAACCGAGTGAACAAAACACAAAACATGAAGCTAACATCAAAAAGCATTTCAAGTCCAGCTCGCACAGACAAATTTCCTCCACCACTAATGAGATTCTTAAGAAGCAATGCAGGAAGTAGAAGCAGAAGGTCAAGGTCTAGTCCTATGTTCGTTCTCCGCAAAAAAAACAACACCACTAACATTGAAACTCAAGAACCTTCTTCCCCTAAAGTCACTTGTATCTCAAGAAAAATATATATATAATATTCATTTATTTGTAAAAAAAAAAAAATCTAGTAGCCAAAGTCACAATCTTTACATAGAAGTTAATAATCTAAATTCAAATTTAAATTACTATATATCAATATCTTGGATATCAACGTCCTTCTAACAAATATCCGAATTGTAATTACGAGAGTGACGATAAAGTAAAGCGTATTCAGCCACCCAACCCATCCGTGCAAATACGAAAATAAAATAAACAAGTCCACAACAAAAATACAAAAAATAAGAAAAAGCATTTTTCAGAAATCAAGCAAGCTCCCAGAGCCAGCCACACCATATCTCTCTCTCTCTCATTCATTTACCTCCCAAACCCAAAACTCTCAAACACACACTTCACTTCGTACAAACCAACCGAGTGAACAAAACACAAAACATGAAGCTAACATCAAAAAGCATTTCAAGTCCAGCTCGCACAGACAAATTTCCTCCACCACTAATGAGATTCTTAAGAAGCAATGCAGGAAGTAGAAGCAGAAGGTCAAGGTCTAGTCCTATGTTCGTTCTCCGCAAAAAAAACAACACCACTAACATTGAAACTCAAGAACCTTCTTCCCCTAAAGTCACTTGCATGGGTCAAGTAAGAGCCAAACGCTCCTCCAAATCTAAATCCAAACAAAAACAAAAACAATCCTCCACCGCTCCAACTCACTACTGCTGGTGGATTAAAAAGCCCAACACATGCCGATGTCGGCCTGTTTGGCCCAAATGGACTTTCTTTCGAAGAAAACCCACTAAACAACCCAAACAAGATTCACTTAAATCAGACTCTAATAGTAATTTCCACCAACAAAACGAACAGAGATGTAGTGTTACTGTTGATATTGATAACGATTTCGCCTCACATTCAAATTCAAATTCAAACTCTTTTTCTCCTCCCAAAAACGCTTTCCTATTAACAAGGTGTAGATCCGCACCGTACAGATCTTCATCTCTTGCAAGTAGGTTTTGGAGTTCCCCTTTAAGAAACGAAGAAACAGAATCTACTTCCGTTGACGATAACGAGAAACAGAGTTCTCATTCGAAGCAGAGAGAGTCAATTTCTGATAAAGATGAATCGGTAAGCGAAATAATCGGTTCAATTAGGGATTCAGAAAATGTTAAAGAGTTGTTGTTATTGAAAGAAAGGGAAATGCAAAAGGAAGAAGATTCTACGGTGGCGCGTGCTGTTGTACTCACTCGGTGCAAATCGGAACCGGCGCGAACCGGTTACGGAGTTGAAGCTGAGGTAAATAGTTTATGGAAAAAAACAAGGTTGGATTTTGCTGTTACCTCTTCTCCTCTCCGCATACTTCCTGATTAATTAATTTTTATTTTTATTATTATTACTTTACTCTACTTTTTTGTTTTTCATCAATAGTTTTTACTTATTAGGGTTGAATATAGTTCTCAAAATCAGTTGAATATAATAATAGTTCTCAGTTTTTTTTTGCTTTGTGTTGATATAATTGCTTGCTTTTTAATCCTGAAGTTGTACGATTTAATCTGTATGACTTTTGGTAACGTAAAAAGGTAGTAGTAAATAGGTGGTACGTTTAAAGAAGTGCCAGGACAGAAAATACTCACAGCTTTACATTACATTCAAAAATAGTAAGATACAGTATATTAAACTGAAATAAACAAATATGTAATTAATTATTCAGAATTACCCTTTAAGCATTGGTAGTAATTACTAATTAGTACTATTTAACTCCCGTTCAAATATGAGGAGTTTGTTGAGAAGATAGATTTTAATAAGTACTTTCTAGCCTTCTAGGTAAGGATCCCACTTGCTTTTCAATATTAAAATACTAATCTTTTTAAGAATATTATTAAAATATTGATTAAGAAACCAATTTTACTCCTAATTTACCTTCACTTATTTTTCAATGGCATAAGTTATAACTAACATTTAATGAAATACACGTAACTTGTTATTCTTTTTTACACCTATTAATTAGTTTACACTACTTAAAAAATGAGTGAGTGCAAAAAGATAAAACAAAAATTAATAGATTCAAATTAGTAAATTTTATAGGGATTTCTTAACTTACAACCATTAATTTTTTTAGTAGGTAATAATCAACACGTTATAAAAAAAATCTGTCAAATACATATACTCTCTTCAGTCTAGTTGAAAAAAAAATTTTACTCACTTTGAACATTTTTAGATGTTTTAATGTCATCTACACATATTAATACAACTAATAAATTTTATTATTTTAATGAAATTATTTATATTTTTCTTATAATACCTTTTATTATTTACTATTTTTATTCCATATTTTTTCACCGCCATATATATAAATTAAGGACATTATAAAAGAATATAGTTAATATTGAATTAAATTTTAAAAACGAAAATATATAAAAATATTTTTTTTTCTTCACAAAAACGACAATTAAACGGGTGCGGAGGGAGTAGTAAAGTGCTCTCTCTATCGTGAATAATAAGAAGAAAAAAAATTGCCTAAATTATGCATATTAAGAAACATTTCCTCATGAATAATGAAGTATTGTTTATCATATTAAATCTATAAAATCCCAATAAAAAAAGTTGTGTTTGTTGCCAAAATTACCTTCAATGATGAATAAATTGATGTCAAAAGTTATATGAAATGATATAATTTAGAGATGACTCCAAAATTAAAGATATTATTATCATTAAATATATAAGAGAAGTTATTAATTTTTGTTTATATACACTAACATTTTATTTTAGAGAAAATATTGTTTTAAATGAATTGATTTATAATTTATTGATACATACTCGTTTAGAAAACTTTTTCAATATATATATCGTCATTAATAAATTGTACTATTAAATAAAATAAGTACTACATGCTGACCCACTCAAATACCTAAATGTGGTGAGCAAATTGTGGATGCTTTAAGCTGTCTCTTAACTCTTTGCTCCCTCATTGGAACAAGAATTGTTTTGATAATAATATTTGGAATGAGTTTAATGGAATAGGCAGCTGTAGAGAGTCTAAACGGTATACTTAATGCTTGCGTTTCATTACACAAACCTGACCTTACTGAGTTCTGCTGCAATTTGCTTTCACGTGCTGTTTTTTTGTTTTAGTAATAATCAAATTAATAATTTCATTTGTTTTGATTATATAATTAATAGTTCACTTTTTCATCTTAATTTATGCTAAAATCCAGATAGTATAATTTAAAGAGACAAATAAATGAATGCAAAACCACTTTTCAGACTAGGATTTGGAAACTTTCTTTTTTAGAATAGCGATTCTCTAACTCGAGATATATACAGTGGAAAAAGGAGAGGACATATGATAAATAATTCAATGAAAAGAGGAAAAAGTGTAAGAAATTATCATGAATATATATATTGTAATTTTAATGTAGTATTAATTAATTTTTAATTTTAATTTTTAATCGACTTTTATTCATAATAATAATAAATAAAGATCCCAATGCTTAAAAATGACATGAAGAGAGCATAAGATTGTTTAATTTTCATCTTCTTTGTTTTATTTATAGAGAAGATTTATAGTTTTTTTTATAATTCGTGTGAAACAACTTAATATGACATCACTAGAGTTGAAGATTTTTTTTAGCAAGGCCAGCATAACACTTAAACGAAGGTATCTTTGGATTCTCTGACCAACTTTCCTACTGCGTGGAAAGTGGAAAGTGAAAATTGGAAAATCAACTAATGACTTTGAGGTCTCTTCTCCCCCGTGTTTATTTACAGTGCTCTTATTAAGATACTACTAATATATCTTAAAAGAATCAAATATTGAAATATTGTTTATTCAATTTCTCAATTGTTTGAAAATTGCTTTTTTCAACACAAATTTCTAATATTTTGTATTCCTTACACGTGCATTAGATCACTCATTTTTAATTCTGATCCAGGTATTCTTTTCTTTAGTTATAAGATGGATTTTCAATTTTTTCTTCTTATCTACCAAACGAATATTGACATACTTAATGAACTATAACTTGTTTATGTTTGAAAATGATTTTGGAATTTAAGCACAAAATGTTGAAAGTTAGAGTTAGTATTGTGTGAATTAAAAAAAATATAAAAGTTTCGGATAAGAGAATAATCATATACTTTTAGTGTTTATAAGATCGAGGTTTAATTTTGAAGGTATCTCAATAAGATATCCAATTTAGTAAAGAAGTTAGAATATACTCAAATCAACCACCATTTGTATCATTTGGGATAAGTGATGTATTATTTTTTGTTTTGTCCCAAATATTCATTCTATTTTTTTTATCGAATATTCTCTCTTTATATTTTCGAGTCTATTTTATTTGGTGCAATAATAAAATCGCTACAATGTTTTGATAATAATATTATATTTTTAAGTGATTTTAACCGTCATATATTACCGATGTAATTTTAGAACAGTTTCATTTTAGTGCAATAGTAAAGTCAATATAATATTTTTGGACGTTTTATCTCACTGATATTGTGGTTGATATCAGTATCCAGAAAAGTAATATTTTTAGCAACATTTTATAACACATAGCGGTAAAATAATAACAGTGGCTTCTATGGTAACCATCACATTTGTAAAAGAATTTAGTTATGTGCAGTATTGTTGTGATTTCAATATTAATATCAGAAATAGAAGAAAATAAAAGTGGATGTGCAAATAAATTGTGAACCTAGGATTAACCTGAAGTTTTGGTGACAAACTTAAATGAAGTTGGTGTTATTTTCTCCTCGAGCGATATATATTCCCCAGTTAATGGAAGTAAAGTCCATGTGCGTCAGTGATCAGTTGCATTGAATTGTTGAATTATCTGTTTGTTAATGGCATGTGACACTGTGGAATTGCATTTATAATAAGATGATGAAGCGACAGCAGAGTTGATAATTACTAATACTACTTGTTGATAAATAGTGATAATAGGTGGTCCATTTATGTCCACGCATTAAATCTCCTTCATTTGATGGACCACTCAACGGAATATTTTTAACCTTTTTTTGACAAGAACGGAATATTTGAACCTAACCTATTTTCAACATTGCTCTTTATTTACTTTCCCCCTTTAATTCAGGTATTACACAACACGGGAAAGTTGAATTTTATAAAGAGGAATTAATAAATATGAATATTCCGTACATATAGCAACCACTAATTCATTAACAATTATTTTATTTCCTATTTAAATACAAACAAAAATAAAAATTGGTTCTCAACTTCTTGTTTACAAAATTTCTATATTTTTAGGTATTTGCCTATTACGAGTAAAAGAAGTTCTCAATTGAAGGTATGTGCCAATTTTTTTTTTTGCCCAACTAACATTAATATTTTCAAACAAGTTCTCAATTGTATCACATTGATTTCCATTTGCAAAGCATCTCAGTCTACAGAAATAGTGTTTGGATTCACGTCTTGAGTGGGTCTAAACGTGTAGCCACACACACGCTACTGATTGTAGTTTCACTATTTCCATGTTATAACATACCTCATAATGCGAGAAATTGTATTTGTCCTCGTTTGTTTTTGTGATTTGCGTTTTACTCATTGTAATTGTGTTTTTTTGTTACACGTCATTCTTTTAGAATCTATTTTATATATTATATTTGATTTTTTCTAATAAATATATTCTTAACTATTTATCTCTAGTGTGTTAGCTCATTGGTCGCATGAGTAATATGTGGAATGCAAACATATACAAATTGTTTTTGAGTTTTTTCAAATACCTTTCAAGTAAATTCTAATTTGACAAATACTTTTATTTAGATATTAATATAACTTCATGCAAAAAAAAACATATTTGTATCATATATTTTAATTCTTAGTATATCTTGCTTAAATTTTTTTAATAACTTTAAGAGTTAATATACAGTTCATTATAAGTTACCATCAATGGATCATTAACATTATTATCAACAATGGTATAAATAAATTGATTATTAAAGAAATTAATCTTTTATAAGGAGTTATATAATAGTTTGGTAGTATTGGGTGAGGAATTTACATATTAGAAAGTGTAAAATCGTGTTCAATTCACACTTAATAATTTTTTAAAAAATTCTAACAATTAACTATGACCATTTAAGAAAAATATCTTTATAATAGAATTTTATCTAAGAATTGTTGTGACTCCATACAAACCATTGGTAAACAAACGAGCATCCGAAGATTGCAACTTCCAAATAACTTTTTAAAACAAATAACAATAACCAATAATTAAGTATACAAATAACAAATAAAAAATAAGTAAAGAAGAATAATGGAAAGCTTATTAATAGAAAGATTAAAATAGCTAAGCGTTCTAATCAAGTGACAAATGTTATATTAGTCATAACAATAAATTTGCTTTTTTGTAATGTATGTATAAATTTCATTCTATATCTATTATATTTTCTACAATAAACAGTAAGGGATCATTTTGACAAAATAATAGTTAACATTATTTTGAACTTTGAAATTAATAAATTAAAAGAAGTAAATTAAAAAAAAGACAGATAAAAACGAATTGATGAAAATTTTTATAAGCATTTGTTTATACCACATTTTAATACGTAAGATTTGCATACAATAAGGATTATTAATCATTATTTTTTAATTAAAATTTTATTTTCTATTTAATAAAAGGAGAAATTATTGAAAAATGAAACCATAAAATAATTATAAATATGTTGCAATCCCAAAACAATTAAATATATCCCAAAAATAAAAAGGTTCAACACATATTTAGAAATGAATGGAATGAGTGAAGAATTCTAAAATTCTCTTGTTGTTTGAGGTGGAATTGTAAATTCATCAAAATTAGTGAATTAAAAATGTCCCATACAAGCCCAGAATTTTAAAGTGGAATTGTTATTTCATCAAAATTAGTTAATTAAAAATGTCCCATAAAATCTCAGAATTTTGAAACTTCTCCATATTGTTTATCCAAACAAGATATTTTATGACACATCACTTTAATTTCTCTAAAAAATTATATTCCTTGTTAAAATGCTTCATCCAACTCTGAAACTCTGAAAGTAAAATCTCTATAACTTTTTTAGCCTTGTTCTTGTTTATTTGGACAAAATTTTGAGCTTTGTTCTTGTCATGTACTTCTGCGAGTCCTTACGCTGCAACTCGAGACCTTGGATCCACCAAGCCTCTACATGGGCTTCGTTGTTGATATCAAAATTGGAAAATTGAATTTTGTACCTACAATTGAATTTAGAACGAAATTTTAAATAGTTATTTTTTAATTTGAAAATTTTATTTTTGAAATTTCTTGGAGTTAGTCTCATCCGAAAATTTGAAAATCAAGTAGTTATTCGCAACCAAATATTTCATTTGTAAAATATTTGGTATTAAAAAATGATTATCGGAAATTTTGTTCTTGAAATTTTCGTATAAATATATTTTTACATTTTTTTTTCAGTGAGCACTAGAGGAGAAAAAACACTGTAGAACATTCTTGAATTCGACCTCCTAAACAATATAGTAGAAGAGCCGTCGTCGAAAAAAGAAAAAAAAGTAACTAATTGGCTGTGAAGTCGACAAATTAAACTAATAATACATCCATTCCTTCCTCTCTCATGATCTCTAAGTTAGAGCGAGTAATAATAACAATTACTCTATTTTTTTGGTCAATCTCTCTTGCCCATGATATGACACCTTTTTGTTACTAAAAAATTTGATCAATTTTGAATGTTTAAGTCAAATTTATATATAAATGTTTTTTATCCCTATTCCCAAAAAAAAAAAATCGGAAGAAAAAAAAATATTATGTACAAATTTAGAAATTCTCAGTAGAATAAAATTAACTACCGGAAATTTAAAGGCATAAATTTTCGATAGAATAAAAGTAACTAAAAGAAATTTAAAGACACAAAATTTCTGATAGAATAAATAGTATATTAGAAATTTTGTTGACAAAATTTCCCATAGACAATTTATACTACCGACAAATTTATGCCTTGAAATTTATGGCAGTGCTTAATTGTGTGCCAGATTTTTGCAGAAACAATTTAATTATTGAAAATTTTGGTGAGGATGTAAGATTTTGGAGTAATTTTCTCTTTATCTTTGATTGAATGAAAATGAAAAAAAGAAAATTAGATTTTTTACATTTTGAGGGGGTATAAATTTAATTATGAGGATACAAAATCCAATTTTTCAAAACTACCCATTTATATTTTTAATATTGGTTAGTTCGAATATATGAATAATAACAAGTGTATTTTACTCTAAATTTACTATCATAATTAGAAGTTCCAAAACAAAATGGAATAAACTAAAATATTATTTAAAATGCAAAAAATACTGTTTGGATTACTTTCAAATAAAATTTTACTTTTTAATTTACCATTTCATTTTAATTACAAAACCAGTACATTATTTTCGATATGTACGTATTTTTTTTTTTTTAATATTTATAAAAAAGGATGACAATTTTATAATAAAAAAATTGGTCCTATATGCAACCATCACGAAGACTTTCTTTAAGGGTTTTTACTTTCATGGCATGGCATTAGTGGTGTTTTCCGTATTGAGATTTTTGCTCTCTTTTATGATATAATCGTTTTCACAGCAACGTGTAGCTATCCTAAAAAACCCATACACAAAAAAGAGTGTTTATATAGATACGTGTTTTTATAGATATATTATTCTTTCATCTTGTTTACCAGTTGCATTTAATAAGTTATATAATAATGAATAAATACTTTTTAAATGTAATGAAGTAAAATTAATGGTTAAACTCATTTAGTTTTTTTTTTAAGTGTTAGATAGAAGAAACTAAAAATTATCATTAAAAAATGATAAAATAATTAATGTCATGTTGACACACAAGATCGTCTTCAAAACCCAATGCGGTGGCTCCATTAGCTCTTGGGTGTATGAAATTTTGCTCCAAATGGTTTTTAAACATCTTGCCTCGTCATTTTGCATGATTAATTTGTCCACCATTCTCCGTTGGTTTGTTTTCCTCCTAGTTGAAGCTTTTATTTAAAATAATTCAATTCGTTAATACTAATTATTTTCAATTTGTTCAAGACAGTACTTGTAGACCAACCTAAAAAGTTAAAAATGAGATGTTTATGGGCATAAGTAATGGAAGCATTAATGTCCCAAACCAACACATCCACGTCGATGCCTCGCAACTTATTGCTGTGTCGATGGTGACGGTTTCAATATTGCCAAAAAAAAAAAAAAGAAAAACTGAAAAGTAAATAATAATAAGGAAATTTATTTATTATATACTCAACTGTATTTTGCCTCTTGGTTGTGCCTTGACCATGTAGAATACGTTTCTTCCGTGAACTTGCATAAATTATAATTCTTTTTTTTTTCTTCCTTTTCCCACCCTATATATAAATAAATAAATAACCTAATAATCATAGTGTTTTTCCTTTACTTCTAAATCTAATATATAGTTTTTATTTAAAAATCCTTAAGAAATTTGTGCATGTCATACATGGAGATCAGATCCTCCACCTTCATCAGCAATTGCTTCTTTCTCTTTCTGATACTAAGTCTCCCTTATTTTTCTAGAGGTTTGCACTCGATTTTCTGTCACCCCATAAAATTATATTATGTGTACATGCCTATTTATATATTATAGTATTATTTTATAATAATTATTAAACTGTTATTGGCTATGTTGTTTAATTTTAGGGGGATTGGAAGCATTGGATTCAGAGATTTATGAGATCGATTATAGAGGTCCGGAGACACACTCATCTATGCCTCCACCTGATCATTCCCATGACAAGCCTCATTACAAAAGCTCTACAGCTGCAACAAAAGCTATAATGGGTGTTCATGCTACTATGAAACAAAAGGCAAGTTTTAGATTCAATTAATCAGCTTCTCATTCATCATGATCTGGGATTTTATTATATATATAGTAATTAAATTCTTTTTCTTCTTACAATAAAGCAAAAGAGTAACGAATATTAGAAAATGTGATGTGCAATTTCATTTTAGTACTTGTGGTTAGATGTAATCATTACCTACATTTTTAAGGATACTTATTTATAAATAAATAAAAAATTAACAATACTATAATATAGTCTATTACTATAGTTTTCATCTATAAAAATTGATTAGTTACTTAAAAAGAAACTATAATATAGTCTATTACTTGACATTCTTTCACATAAGAAATAAGTGGTTTAGTCTTCCATTAACATAAAAACTTTAGTATTTTGCCTTACTAATAAAAACAATTATATTGAGTAAAAAAATGAAAACAATTACCTAATCTTTCAAATTGTATATTCAAACATTTTAAAAGTAAAGCTCAACATGTGTCATATATAATTTTTCTATTGGAGACAACATCTAACACACACCATTATACTTTTGATACGTTGTTGTTGTATTGAATTCTTATAATTATGATCATGTTTTTTAGAATTTTTCGATAAAAAAACCACATATTTAAAAAATAATCACTTTTAATAATTTTAAGATTTCTTTGTTACAATTATAAAAATATGGATTTCGACAATCTATAATATAATTTTTTTTATTAAATTTTTTTCTTCTAAAAAATATAAATTATTTTATATTTGTTTATTGTAACCAAAATTAATTTTTTTTAAATCATTTATAAAAAATAAGTTTTTATGAGGAATTCCTAAAAACGTCCTCTCATTTCAAACTTTAAAAACCGTAACAAATACCAAAAGTCATTATTTTAAAAAATAAACCGTAACATCCAGGCTCTCGATTTGTTTGTTAACAAAATTAAAAATTTTTGAAAAAAAAATCTGAAAGCTATTTTAAATAAACTGTAACAATGCTCTCTCTCTCTATATATATCTAAAACTTTTTTAAAAGAGATATGCTATGTTTGTTTGGGAGAACACTACTATAACTAGTACTCTTTAATTGTTTTGAAAATATTACACATAGAGGGGGAAAATTGGAAATTTATTTCAATTTAAACCCTTTGAAGAAAAACAAATCTTAATGTATGAATTACTATTATTTATTTCTCTTTTTTTCATATACCTAATTTGTCTTTAAATGTCTCTTTACATTTTCTTTTCAACCATCGAACAATCATAATTGTTACGACTTCTGTAAAATTTATGAAAAATATAACATAAAATTAACACAATTATTGTATAGACGAAATCATATGTAAATTTCATCAATCTTTATTAAGATTTATGATTTTTTACAAGTTCAAGTAAGGTGTGTCTTCTCTCACCTTCATTTGTTAGTTTCAAAAAAAAAGAAAATTGACTTGATTAATTTGCGGATTTCCAAAAAGATGACAACTATATATTCTATTTTTTTTTTTTTGCAAATAAATAATAACAGTCGGGTATTAGTTTTACTTGGATATATATATATATATATATATATATATATA
>NC_021162.2:70430190-70433656 GCF_000331145.2 Cicer arietinum
TATACATATATTTAGTTTTCAGGGAGAATTTTTTTTTTTCATTTATTTATTATGTAATAATAATTTATTGTTAATATTGCTTTCGGTGTTGCAGGTTAAGAAAGTCCAAGGATGATAAGCTTTGCAAGTGAACTAAGATTCCATTCTGTAATTTTTATTTTTACCGGGATACCTTAACGGAAATTGGAATCAAATATCACGATCTTTTGCATAGGCTACTTTTTTAATCTATAATACATACTTTTTTTTTTAGCTTTAATTCTTGTAAATAAAAACTATTTATTGTTCATCCTCAAACATAGATAAATTTATTTTTAGTCTTCGTTATATTTGTTTTATTCACTTTAATGTTAGTGTATGTTAAAATTAGTCCATAGTCCTTATTATAGTGAATAAAATTACTATACTTCATACACTATATGGATTAATTTTAACATATGTGGACCAATATTAAAAGGACTACAAAACCAAAACATGGAAGGCTAAAAGTGACTTTTCATATGTTTTAGGAACTTAAATCAACAGTAGTTTTTTGAAGGATTAGAACTGAATTAGGTATAAATATTTGCAGAGACACAGATCTTTATTTAAGAAAAAAAAAGCATGTGTGTAATTGAGAATGTGTGGTGATGCATGCAAGTTTAAGAAATGAACCGTGTGTAACAATTATGTTTGATGATTAGTGTGGTGTGTGGCTAAGGATTTTAATAACATTAATGGGGTCTAAAGTCGGTTAGAATGTTAAATAGCTGGTATGAAATTGTTGGTTACATTAAAATGATTAGTTAAGATTAACGAAACATTGAGGCGGAAACATAATCGAAAAAGATAGAGAGGCTAAGGAGGAAGAAAAGAGGTTGGGCCTAAAAGGAGAATCAAATGCCTTAAATGAGGTGGACATCGAAACTAAACAATAATGTAATGCGCAATTTACAAAAATTAAATTAAATTTCACTTTTGGAATATGTCTTTACTCTTTAGTGACATTTTGTTTACTACCTTAGCTTTTTGTTATTATCTATTTCAAAAGTGTCATTTTCCATTCATATTATGATTACTAGATTGATGTATGCATAATGTGATAAATTATAAAATTGAACGATTTTATTTAATTGATTATTTAAATTTTGGAAAAATATATTTTATGACCTTCTCAGTTTTAATTATTTTTCGTTTAGATTCAATTTTTATTATTTAAATACACTTTTATCTTTTAAAAAATTTGTAATTCTAATAGAAAAACTAAAATCGTCGACCATGTGAATTAGAGAAAAATTAAAATAAAAAATTAATCATTCTAATAAGATTTAAAAATAAATTATTGTAAATAAATAAATCCACTACAAATAAATGTATTGTTCGTAAATTCAAAAACTGAACCAAACTTTCAGAAATTACAAATAATCTAATTTTTTATTTATAACAAATATAAAAAATTCACCTAAAGATGTACATTGTCTAAAAATATTTGAGTTAGTAAATATTTTTATTTGTAATATTTTATGGTTCATATTTAAGGATATTTTAATCATTTTTCATTGAATCATAATCATAACAATTATATTTTATTATTTATTGATTTATTTTAATAATTTGATTGATATAAATATTAAAGTATCCAACATGTATGAATATCAATAATAAAATTACTAATCTCAAATGTACGAATAATTTTCAAACTAATAATACAAATACTATGACATTGTAATTTTTTGTTGTTGACTAAATTACACTTTTAATATTTTATCTAGTTTTCATTATACGAACAAGTCATTTATTTTTAGCGAATTTATGACGATTTTTTTTATTTACAACAACTCATTTTTTAATTGTTGTTGAAATGTTGAATTTCATGTTTTGATTTTTATATAATTCACATGGTTGATAAAAGTGAGCAAAATTCATCATAAACTTTATTTTATCTTTTCTAATTTGTAAGAATTTAGAGGAAAGGGAAAAAATGACATAAAACATTTAAAAATTATTTAAAATATTTTCTCTTAAATTAAATACACGTTTAATTAAAATCTCATTTCTTCAACTGTTTTTTAATCAAACACATTTCTATTTATTTTTCCTCCTCCACCATTCCAACTATTCTTCCCCATCCTTAAACTAAATTGACCTATGATATTTGTAGACTTAAAAGACCAAAAAAGATAATGATAATTTTTTTGAAAAATACCAACAAATGTCTTTATTTTTTTAATGCAAAATTTCTAATTTAATTTTACCTAAAAATACTATTTAGCGTAACTAATTCTTTTTCTATAAAAGACAATGATGAAATTTGAATGCATATATAAAGGAAATAGGAAATATGGTTAAATTGTTGGGCAGTATAATAATTTGAATGAGTGTGATTTATGGGCGTGTTTTTTGTTCTAAAAATGTGGAAACGATATCTTAAGGAGGAAGGTGTTGACTTTACTTACGGGATCTAAAGAAGAAGAAGATTAGTTAATTACTAAATTAGAACTACTATTACGTAATTAAGCATTGCATAAAAGGAGAAGACCGACGCGAGGAACAATCTTTCATTGTTTCCACCGACATCTCTCAATATTCATTCATTCAATCCAATCAATGGCCGATAATAAGAAACTTAATCACGAGGAGGAGGAGGAGGAGGCTAATCCTCTTCTCCACCAACACCAATCCAAACATGAACCAACGCACCAAGACCTTCATTTCGGATGGACCGCCGATGGGCTTCCACTTCCCCATGGAAGCGTCATGGGCCAGCCCATTCCCCGTTCACCTTGGAATTCCAGTGTCTGCGCTTGTCTCGGCCAAACCGATCACTTTTGCAGCAGCGATCTTGAAGTTTGTAAGTCTCTTTTTAATTCCGTTTCCGATATTTTTCACCGTTTATCTGATTGATCGTTCAATTTCTTTAATCAGGCTACTCTATTTTATTTTGTTTATATTGATAATTGAATAATTCTGTTACTTGATTTTGGCGTCCTTTAAAATTGGGGGTTGTGAGAGAATTTTAGGGTTCAATTTTTCACATAGAACAACTCGTCCCTTTTCTAGGACAATAATTCAAAAATTATGTCTTAAAGTTAATTCAGCTGAAAAAAGGTCAGCTATGAGTTGTTTGTTAAGTTGAATCCCTTGGACCCTAAACCTAAACCAAACGATTTTATTATATCAAAATTACATTGGTTGTTTTTGTATTTTATTGGGGAAATTGATAAAAGAAAATAAAACAGGTGCTATTGTTGTTACGAAGCAAAAGTGGTCGTGGATGTTGAACCTTTCGCTTCATTTGACATGTTTTCCATGTTGTTCTCTAAAACATTTGTCCATTTTTCTTATGTTTGAACTTGTTACATGCTAGGTCTTCTTGGTAGTGTGGCTCCTTGTGTGCTGTATGGAAGCAATGTTGAGAGACTTGGAGATTCTCCGGGGACATTTGCCAATCATTGTTTGCATTATTCTGGCCTGTATGTAATTGGCA
>NC_021162.2:70434591-70482135 GCF_000331145.2 Cicer arietinum
CTGCTGTGGTTGGAATTGTCTTGCGCCGTGGTTTTCATATCAAAGCCGCACTGCAATTCGTCGCAGGTTCAATTTAGAGGTTAGTTACTATTTAATTCTTTGCCTCTTATTATTAGTGATAATATGTCATGAAGCTTCCTATTGTGATTTGTGAGGGGGAGTGTGAGGAAGAATTGTAGACGACCAGAAGCCCCGAGTGGGCAAGGTATTGGCCATGATTGTCAATAACTAACTGTCATAGAAAACCACAGGGGTAAATTGGGAGAAATTCTGTTGTAACTTGTAAAAGCTACAAGGAAATGTAAAATGAGATAAGAGTAGAGAGGACAGGTAAATAAGCGGAAACCTAAGACAGGAGAGGTCAAGGCGTTTAGAATGCCCTATGCTACTATACATTTTTTCCTTCAGCTCCTTCTTCTAATCCATCTATGTGGCTGCTGCTATGACACCGATATCAATTGTTGTAGTGAAATATTACAGTACATGCACTTTTGGTATGTGATCAGGTCCGGTTCCTATCAAAATGTTTTATATGTAGTAATATGACATGCATAGCCCCAAGAGAATGCTGTTTTATTGACTTCATTTTAATTGATCAAACTGAGTACTTTAAACCTCTTCATATATTATGGACAATAGTAGCTGACACGCTGTACACCTCAATGAGACACAATACAACATGCAAATTAGGTCTTTTACTCTCTTAAGTTGAAACATTTGACTTTCCCATCTTTTTAAAATATAATAATTCAATCTTTCCATACAACTAAATGCGTACTCTGCATTACTGTTTACAAAATGATAATCAATTCTTGTATTATTTATTATGTTATGAGAAAGATAATCAATTCTTGTATGAACTATTTGTGGTCCTTGGAAATCAGGGAAGTTGTGAGGCACTCAATAGGTCATGTGGGTGCTGCGGAAGCTTTTTGGAAGACGAGGTGCAGCGTGAACAGTGTGAGTCGGTATGTGATTTAGCAACTCATGTCTTTTGTCATGTATGTGCTCTTTGTCAAGAAGGTCGTGAGCTCCGCCGTAGAGCACCTCATCCTGGCTTCAATGCGCAACCAGTATTGGTTATGATTCCCCCAGAAGAGCAGAACATGGGTCGTGTGGCTTGAAAAAAATTATTCCTCTTGGAAGGGATTTGTTGTGTATGATATTGTTGCCTCTCTTTGATTTGTCGCTGTGAAACCATGTTTCGTCCGCTTCTTTTTCTCCGGATTCTGCTGACAAGAGTATCATGGTTCTTTGAATTTGGTATAAATAACAACAAACATCATTATATTTGCTGTTTGTTTCCTCACTGTTCTGCATTATATATATATATATAAAGTATTTTGTGTTTTTCGTGAACTATGCGTAAGTATTTAGTTCATTGAACGGAATGAATCAATGATTTATTAAGGGCGTGGTTCCTAGATATGTTTAAAAATTTACATTTAATTAATATATTTTGTCACAAAGTTATTTATGTTTGCAAAAAACCATTTAGTACAAGATAACATCGGTTTTTTTGTTTTGTTTTTGTAGTATTTCATTTTCTAAGATATAACTAGTAAACAAAAAAAAATCTTAGATAGAACAAAGGTAAATGTTAGGTACTCTTTTTGTCTTACGATAAAAGTGATTCGTTTGCACAATAATGTCTCCAAATAAATAATTTTTAAAATTTTCAATATTATATTAATTTTTTTTCAATTATATTTTTTAATTAATATTTGTGTTATTTAAATTCCTTCAATATAAATATTATTATTTTCTCTATTTTGTTTATACATTTTTCTAATGTGTCAAATGATCTAATAAACCACTCATTGTGAATTAGAGAATCTTTTATAAAAAATTTCAACAAATATCCCCTCGTATGTGGTGCATGAAGCTGGTACTTAAACAAATTATTAATACACAAGTTTTCAAAAAAAATTAATTTTATAAGACTTATTCCTTCTAGTCTTAATTATAAACAAAAAAACCTAGTATTTATTGACCTCAAATGTAAATAAAAGTCACCCAATCAATCCATATTCAATGATATTATTCAAAAAATATTCTTGCATTTGATTATTTAATGTTGTCGAAAATGATTATGATTACAATAATTAGAAGTAAGTTCGTATTACTTATATGAAATCAAGAAATTAATTGCATTTTGCTATTATACTTAATAAATATGAAAATAAGTACATTTACTTCTAATTGAGTTCGAATGAAGTATTAAACTATTCCAATACTGTCACTTAATGTGTTTACAATATAAAATATATAATTTTGTTATGTTTTACGCATATTAAAAACACGATAAAGTTAGACACATAATATGATATATTTTAGTCTTGTTAAAAAATGGAAGAAAATATTTGAAAAATAGATCTGGTTCTGTAATGTGTTTGCCAAATCCAACCACGAGGCATTTGCATTTAACGAAATGTCACGACGTTGTCTAATTGCCTGCTTGGAGCTACGTCCAAAACGCTTCCAACATGCGATGACCGAGAAGCCTGAAAATATAGCTTCACTAAATTCACTTTGATGGAGTATTGGGACATGAGAGTTGTGAGCCAATCGCAAATGCAAACAAAAATTTAGAGCCATTGGCGCTTCTATTTTGCAACCTCAAACACTTTAACTTGCCGCACTAGCTTTAACTAAGCACGGCTGAAAAGAGAAGTGAAAAAATTGAACTGAGATAGTTGAAAAGAGAAGTGAAGAAATTGAGCAAAAGTATCGTTATCCTTTTTTAAAAGATTGATCAACGAACAATACTGTTATTTTTGTGTTCCCCTCTTTTCACCGATTTAGAGAGAACGCGAACCAAGTCTTTCAGGGGAAGTAATAGGGGATATTTCCCTCATAAGTCATATGCTCTCTACTCCCTCATATTTCCATTCTTGTTTGTTTGTCATCCAAACATAATTCAACTGTTAAGAGGCAAAATGATGATTTAAACAGCAAAATATATTTCTAAAGAACTGATTAATGTTAAGCTTTCTGTCATTAGCATACCGAAAAGAAACATGAAAATTAACTAAGAACACCACAGAGTGAAAATTTGTTTTTGGGTGAGCACGAGGTAATCCATATTCCACAGAACATTTGAGTACAGAGTCTCTATTCTCCGGGTGCAGAGACGCCTTGCCTGAGTCTCTCCTTTTTCATCTTCTTTTTTGAGATTGGCTTCTTTTTTCTAGGAGGAATGGTCTTCTGTGCATACATGTAGAGCGCATAATTTCCAATGAGGAATGTCAAAAGCAACCCACCAACCACCAGCAGAACTATTAAGCCTGGGTTGAACCCTTGTGATCCAGCATTCTTAACATTTCCCCAAGAGCAACAAAAAAAAAGCATTTAATTAAGGTCATATCAGAGTGACGAAGCAAAAATAAACTGTAAAAATTAAAACTATTTTAAAAGGAAGTAAGACATGTAATTCACCACCATTGATAACCAACTGCAGATAAAATGAAGCGCAGAGCAATTAAAGAATGACTACAAGGTGCAGCTTCTTACAATCTTTAAACAAAACTATTGCCCACAAAATGCGGAGAAAGGCAATTAAAATTTCCAAGAAATAAAAGAAAAGAGATCAGGTTTTTCCCATGACAAAGAAATTTGTCACCGTCTTGTATGGAGGAGAATGCATTTTTAAAAGGCATTTAAAAGTAAGAAGCAAATAGTTTTCACCCATTCATTTTAAGAAGTCTTACCCCATGACTATATAAAGGGGTCTTGCGGAGAGGCATATCAATTGAAACAAAATGAGTAAATCCAGTCAATCCACAAACAAGTGTGAGAGATCACTTGTGTAGTGAATGTCTTTGAGCGAGTGAATATCATTTTGTGGTAATACCCTAGTTTGTAAGATGATGATACACAAATTGAGTGAAATTTTAAGTTTCCACACTTGTACTGTTATTTTGTGGTACCATTGTGGATGCAGGAAAAAGGGAATGAATCACATAACTTATGTGTTTTTTATTATTTCTGTTGTAGAGTGTCTTATATGTGTTCTCATCTTCAATTCTGAGTTATTTTACAATTTTCCCCAACACAACAATTAAATGATAGGCACTTTTAGTTCTAAAAATTGATTACAACACATGCTATTGGAATCCTTTAGTTCAAAAATGACTTTTTAGCATCTAATGAAAAAACAACAACCAAGCCTTAATGCCGCCCATATCCCACTATGTGGAATTGACTACGTGAATCAAACAACACCATAATTATTCATTGATATCAGTGTAGTCAAATAGCCACTATAGCATAGAATATTTATTGCTATGTTATACACTATTTAGTACAAAGTGTTGTCAAATAGTCGCTACTACAGTGCACCATAATGTAGTGAAATTTGAACAAATCACTATTTTCCATAATTTGCAATTGACAACACTTATAGATATGCATGTGTTGTTTGAAGTTATAAACAACCCCTAACTATTGCCTCTGCATTATTGATTTAATCTAAAATCTAAATAACAAGCATCATCAACATAAACAAGCAGATATTGCTAAATTGTTAAATCTGAATGTGAACTTATACCTAAATCAAAACTCTAAGGGATTCCTAATTTAAACACTCAATGAATCAACTGAATTAAAATCGCAACGAATTTGACGTGATTAAAAAAACAGTAAGCAAATTTAGTTCAGAAATGAAGAAAATTCGTGATTAATTTCAGCTATCGAAGATGCAAACGGCGCAGAACATGGCAGAGTGACATGCAAGGGTGAATCCATGAATTTAAGATCTAGATAAATAATGAATTGATAAAGATGATGAGATTGTGATCTAAGAAGAGAAGAGAAGAGAAGAGTACCACGCGGTCGAAGGAAGGAGGAACTTTATCGGCAAACTCAAAGTCATCGGCCATGGCTGAGCTGACGCTGAGAAACTGTGATGGTGCCAAATAGTAAATACACAAAATTGTTGCTGCTACTTTTTTTTTTATTTTTTTTATTTTAATAAGATAAAAATTCTTGCTGACATGTACAAAAAAACAATTGTTGCTCACATAATTTTACTGCTATTGGGTAACTTCATTTCGATGACGCGAAAATAAAATACAGCTCAGCTTTTTCTATTAAGATTTCAGCTGTATATGTGTAAATTAAAGATGTATCGGTACGTTTATTTATTCTTTAAATCTATGGATAAATAATTTATTATTTGATCAAAATTATTTAATAGTTTTAAAATTTTATAATAACTAAATAACATTTAACAAATAACATTTAAAAATTTATGAATTTGTATTACTATTAATAATAAATGTTGAATGTTTTTAAGAAAAATATAAAAAAAATTAGTATAATGGTTATAGCTAAATGTACCAAAACCATTAGAAGTTTTGTTTTTGGTTAAATATAAAATATAGGTCAGTTAAATTTTGCGCAGTGTTATAAAATTGACTCAAAAATATATAATTTATTAAAAACTAAAAAATATATAGATGTTAACATCCAAACAAACTCATACAAAAGTAAATCATTGATCACCACCAGACTCTGTTCATAAAAAAAAGTATAAAATTGATCTATAGTAATTGAAAGTGGAAAATAATTAATTTTATTATTTTAATTTTACCTTTTTTGTGAAAATTGTTGAGTTCAAATTTTTGTTGAGTTCAAATTTCAATTTCGAGGAAGGTAATCAATTATTGTACAGTTTCAAGTAATGGCATTTTGGATTGATGACATTTTGCCTCAAATATTTACTGAGTCAATCTGAAAACACCTTAGAGTACTTCAGTGCAGTCTGAGTGCAATTCATGGAACTGGGTGAGTTGTATTTGGTCTGAGAATTATGCAGGTATATGATATGTCAGTATGGTTTTGCAGATACCAAAGGTTAATAGTTTATGAAGAGGTGGAGTATGGTGTGAGGTGTTTTTATGCTGTCAATAAGAGCATATAGATCTGTTATGCCAATATTTTTATTCCAATATAACAGTAGTTTGGTGTTAGGTGGATTTCAAATCAGAATTTATGAAGCAAATGAACAAAGTATTGAGGAGTTGTTCATACATAAAATCATAATTATTGGATCTTTCTACATAAAAAGAGAATCTTTTGTTACAATCGAAACAGACATTATATTGATTATTCAAGAATCGAAGTCAATATACTTTAAAAAAAAGAAGACATCAATCAACTCTTCTATGAAAAGGTTTCACAGGATTCAAACAATTGTCAAGTGGATTTCAAATCAAAATTTATAAAGCATTGATTTAGACACAGATACAGGCCACGGCACACTTAACTTGGGTGGCAAAGTGTGTAAAATTTGGGTTGTGTATGGCTGATGGTGGCAAAGAGTTCCAGTTCAGTAGTATGGCAGGTTATGTGCATTGGAGGAATGAGTCCTTAAAAAGGGTGTTATGGGAGGATTGATAAGCCTCTGCACAAGTACAAGATGATAGCAGAACAGAAGTCACAATCTGTGAGTGACAGGGAAAATAACAGTATCTCAGTTAATGAAAGAGGTGGATAAATGCTGCCAATGGGTGAAGGCAGGGCTTCAAATCAACTCAAAGCCAAATATATGAACTGAAAACAGTATGGAGATAACATCGAGCGCTCATTTTGGCGTCGATAAGGCAAAGTAATAAAGCGATGTATTCGCATGGAGACAAAGGAAACTGTCATGGGTTAGATGATACTATCAATAGGATGGGAGGCATCAGTATTGTCTAATTGAACTTGAGAGAAGATGTGGATGTGTTGAGCTACCTGCGGAGGAAATCATGTTAGAGCACAACGATTTTTGGCTTACTTAACAATATTAACAAGCACAGAATATATCATCGCTATTTTACAGAAGGATATTTAAAAAATTAGATTTTATTAAAATTGAAAATAAGCTATTGTAAGAAAGGGGTCCAAGAAAAATGATTAATTAAACCACCAAATATATTGCTAAAGTACTAAATAACGTGGCTATGCTTTCTGTCCGTAACACACATGAACATGAAAATTAACTTAAGACAACACAAAACGAGATTTCTTTTACAAAAGTACAAGTAATCCATATTCCATAAAACATTTGAGTACAGAGTTCTCTACTCTCCAGGTGCAGAGACACCTTGCCTGAGTCTCTCCTTTTTCATCTTCTTTTTTGAGATTGGCTTCTTTTTTCTAGGAGCAATGGTCTTCTGTGCATACATGTAGAGCACATAATTTCCAATGAGGAATGTCAAAAGCAACCCACCAACAACTAGCAGAACTATTAAACCTGGGTTGAAACCTTGTGATCCAGCATTCTAAACATTTTCCCAAGAGCAACAAAAAAAAAGCACTTACATAAGGTCATATTAGAAAGCACAAAGCAAAAAGAAATTGTGAAACCAGTAAAAACAATATTTTAAAAGGAAAATTGACATGTAATTAACCACCACTCACAATCACCCATATATACAAATAACATATGAATTGCAGAGCAAATAAAGAATGACTACAAGGTGCAAGTGCAACTTCTTTTAATCTTCTTAAAAGTAATGCTCATAAAATGTGGTAAAAAAACAATTAGAAATAAAAAATTAAATGGTTTCTCCCATGATATTCAAAGTAAAATACTCAGATTTGTAGGATGATACACAATAGAAAACACTTGTATTCTTATTATGAGATAACAAATCATGATTCTTTCATTATTTTCTTTGTACTGTGTCTTGTGTGTGTTCCCTATGTACAACTTTCCCCAACACAAAGACTTATGAGAAAACTTGGAAACTCATAACATGTCAAAGGTTGAATAGATTGCAAGCTTCCGTTCAGTAAATTTTATGGCATTGTAAAACTTAGCTTGAAAATGAAACTTATGCATCCAAAAGAGTTCATTAATATGCATAATCCCATTTCAATGAGAGAGTATAGACCCAAAAAAATATCTAAACCGAACTTTTTAACGAGTGAACAAAACATTAAAGCCATTCCACAGCATTATCATCATCATCTAAAATCTAAATCATGGATTAGCAGCAACATTGAATAAATATGCAATTTTAACCTAGACAACAATGGAATAAACCTTAAAGTATCTAATAAATAAAAACTGGCACATAAGATAACAAATTGTTAAACCAAAACTCAAGCTGGAAAACAAAAGAATTCCTAAATTAATTTATAATGGATCTAGAATTATTATGGAAATTCGATAATGATACAAATATCAAAGACGAAAACGCATAGAATACGGGAAGGGGGAATGACTTTAAGATCTAAAGAAATAAAGTTATAATGTGAAAGAAGGAAGATCGGATCTAAGAAGAGAAGAGTACCTTGCGATCGAATGAAGGAGGAACTTTATCGGCCATGGCTGACGCTGGTTGTACCAGAGACAAAGAAAAAAACAACAAACGGAAAACTTGGATTGAATCCGAGGTTTGAAAAAGGTTACACAAAAATGAGATCGATATATGCACCAATAATCACTTTTTAACTAAATAAATTAAACTCTTAAAAAAAGAGACGAAATAAATTCAAATATAAAATAAAATAAATAATTTATCTATATATTTTATTTTATTTTGACCAGATACATCTATATGTTTTTGGGATATTAGTACCTAACGTAGTTTTGTTATTTTATTATTTTTTGACATTAAAAATTATCTACATCTGAGTAATTTTTACGATTTTAATCATTAATTTTTTTCTTAAATACATTAAAGTTAGGAAAATCACTCAACACCAAAGTTAAAAAATCTATTTTCAATTTTTTCGTTGCCTTTGGATCAAATCTGACCAAACAAAAGTCAAATATGACCACTTAAATTTGGTAATTAAGATTAATTTAACAATATAATAATATTAAATTAAATATATTACATGTTCCGGATTTTGACTTCAGACCGAAAACATGACCCAAACGCTACGTGGGTCCTAGGCCAGTGTCTCGTGAATCCTCATCATTGATATTAGCGTGCATCTTGGGTGTAGTCGAACACGTCTTATTTCTGCTTCATCATCGTATGATTGTCATCAAACGACCATCTGCAATTCTCTAAAAAACACCTCTCAATCTCTCCAATTTTTACTGACGGAGACGTCTGAGTGTTTGCATGTATACTCCATTGAGAGTTACTCGTTGTAAACTTGTAAATATGTAATCCAACGTTAGCCATCATGGATGTTTTGCTTCGAATCAGTATATATTGATATTAACATCTTCATCTTTTTGTTTTTTGTTACAACATCTTAACTGTCTACTTTTCTAGATAAAATTATTTTTAAAAAATTATACATCTAGTTCAAAAGATTAAGTTCTTTGATTGGTAAAAATTATATACAATATAAATAAAATAGTAGTTATTAGTTAGTAATATAAGGTAAAGTTAAAACAAAAAAAATAACTACACCAAAATTTTATATTCGTTGACGAAGTACCGGAGAAAATGAGGAGTATTTTATGTAAAAATAAGTTGTATATCTTATTCCTAAAGTAAATGTAACTAACTGTTGATTCAATATAACTGTAATGAGTTTCTTGCCCTTACGGAAAATAATTTTTTTTAGGATACTATTATTTTTATTTTAAATCCCATAAAACTTCTAGTTCGAGAGCCACTGTGACCCACCCACCACTTATTCACTCACATTTTCTATATGTTGTATGCACTCACACAAGTTAAAATCTTCCTTATATTTAGTATTTTGAGTTGTCAATTTGATTCGTTTTCCTTCTTTCAAGAACAACACCTAAGATGATTTGATGTAAATACTTCTTTATATTTAATATTTTGAGTTATTGATTTGATTCATGTTCCTTCTTTCAACAATAACTAAATTTTATTATATTGGTGATCATGTAATCATAAAGAGATGATTTAATAAAAATTCTCCTTTATATTTAGTATTTTGAGTTATCATTTAATTCATTTTCCTTCTTTCAAGAACAACACCTAAGATTTGTCATACAATTTATATTTAACTTTAGGTGCAGTCATGTTTTATTTCAAATGTCATAATTAGCTAATATATATATATATATATAGGTTGGTGAGAATGAAACAAACTCGAATTTCTTAAAGATTATAATTTATATATATATTTTGTTATAATGTTAATTAATTACGATCGTTAAATTATTATAAATATTTAAATTTTATTACAACTATTACAAAAGTTACATATGTAATTGATTATGATTTATCGATGATGTAAAGTTTCGTATAATATTAATGTACAGAAATTAAACTCTTTTAATGTTTCAAATTTGAATATTCCAAATAAAAAATACAATTAAAAGAAAAGACTTTATTAAAAGTGACAAATTATATTTTTCAACATAGATTAATTAAGAATGATGTGAAGCACATAAATACCTCTTGTAACAAAAAAATAACAACAACAAAAATATCAAGGTTCAGTCCAAGGCCAAACCCAAAGCTTTAGTCTTTCTAAAAATAGTTAATTTTTCATGTATATTTAAGCTTAAAAAATAAAATTTTGAAATAGTACAATAAATAAAAGACTTCACAATTCTAAAAAGATACAATTATTGATATATTTAATTAAAATATTTTGTATCTCATAAAATAAAAAGTAAAATTATAATAAAATATTATTATTAGTATTAAAAGGTTTTTTTTTAATCAAGACTTTATTTTAGAGTTTATTTTGTGACTCAACAAGTGTTAGGGAAAAATATATACAATAACTATATAGCCATAAATACATAAATATTATACTTGGCAAGTAAAAGAAGAAAAAAAAGGAGAGTAGATTATGAGCAATATTCGTTCATGCAAAGTGTAGACAAAGGGAATAGAAATGAGACAGGAATCGTGGATAGTAGTAGCTGCAAAATCATTGTTCCATTGTAATAATGAGAACAAAAAATTAAGGCAAACATATTACAAGAAGAATAAAAATTTATTGGGTGTTATATGGTGGGAAAAAACAATGTAACAGTTTGATGTGGCTCTGCATTGTTGAAACCCCACTTGTCAGCTTCAACGTCATATACTAGCTTGGTCCCTCTTCACTTTTCTGTGCTTATCTTCTTGCTGCCTTATCCACCTAATTCTATTCCTCACAACAACAAAATTCTTGCGGTAATAATTTAAGTTAACACAAGATTTTCTTTGTCTCATTTAAAAATATGCACATTTCATAATATTTTAAGACCAAAATATCATTATATTTTATTTATTATTTCTTTATCATATACTTTCAATTACTTTAATAAATATTGTAATGATATTATAGAATAATAAATAATTTAGTACAAACAAATATTTGAAATATGACATATAATATGAGACTTTGAATACGTGAATTTATACAAACACACAAATTGATCAAGTAACCCTCCGCACTTGATTCCAATAAGAACCTTCCAAACCCCCTTTCCTTGTATGAGACAAAAATGAATAAAAAGGGGAGAGTGAAATTTACATAACTCATTCTTGTTGAATTTCTGAAGCCACAATTTTAGCCCAAAACCGAATATGTTTCTTCATATTGGAAGCAGAACAAGACTTAGGAATTTTCATATTTAATAATGGTGAATCAGGTCTTTTTATAAGCCATGCCTCTGATAAATAAGGTCTCATGATATCTCTCTTTTCTTCACAAACTTCAATTATTTCATCATTTTCTTTTGTAGAAGCCATTATTTGTGACTGTGAGTAATGTTGTTTATTTTGGAGTAAACAAAATCTCTGCAAGCCAGGGACAACACTAATCATTTTTTGATCAATGCATTCTTTATTGAATGTGAAACCAAGATCCATAAAACCTTTCACTTCATCAAGTTCAAGTTCTCCTAGTGTCCTGCAGCTCATAGACTTCTCGAGTTTAGCATGTTTCCTCCATTTTCGGCGACGGTTTCGAGTTGTTGGTGATGATGAACATGATGAATGTGAACCAATTCTGTTGCCAAATAGACTCATTTTTTCCAATATTTCCTTGATTTCTTCTTTTTTGTCAATTGAATCATCCTAATGATTGTGACAGTAAAATCAAAAATTAAACATAAGAAGGAAACAAAATCATGATTCTAGACTCATTGTTTGCAATATAATTAGTAAAAAAGCATTTCGTAGTACTAAATTGTGAAGCACGCATATTGACATAGACATCAGACATCAGACACGACACTTGCAGTGACACATTGACACCAACGATAATATGAGAAATGAATTGATTGAATATAATTAAGGTATCGGTATCATGCCAGTGGTACTAAGTGTTTTTTGAATTATAAACCTGATGATGTAAAGTGACTGATTCCGATGAGACTTGTTTCTGTGGAGAAAGTGATTCATCTGTTGAAGTTTCTTCATCTAATAGTGGTGGCAAAGAAAGAATAGATGATGAGGAAGAGGAAGACGAAGAAGATTCTGAAATTGAAACATGCTTTTCTTCAATAAGTTTTGCAACAAGTTGTGTTGTTGGTTTTGAGAAAAGAATGATTTGGTGATACCAAAGTTGATCCATTTCCTCTATAATGCTTAGAAAATATTTGTCTGCCATTTTTTATTTGAGAGAGAGAGAGAGAAATTTTGTGTATGCAAAAAATGAACACTTAGTGGTTCAATAGAATAGAGGAGTCGTGTGGCTTGTTGGTAGATGTGGTTGTGGTGATGAAAAGAATGAGAAGGGAATGAAAGCAAGTGAACATGGAGAAGTGTATGTGGGGCACTAAGGTTGTGGTTACTATGGACATGGGACATGAACTCTAAATTCCACATCTTCTATTACTAGAATGACTATTTTGTCCATGTTTTTGATATAGAATATGATGCTCTTTCTCTATGTATGTCAAATCATATGCTAGAACAATTAGTTCCACAAGTTCGTAGGAATCAGATTTGGTGAATTAACTGTATTATATACTTTTCAGTATTTATGGTTTGGTCTAAATTAATGGTAGAGATTGTTTAAAATTAATTGTTGTTTTTTAATTTGAGCTGTTTGATATTAAATTTATGATTAAGATAGTTTAGTGCGTCTAAATGCATGTTTCTCTTACACTAGCGAATCCTGGTCACAAAGTTAAGTGATTGTATCACAATTGAAGAGTGAAAAATAAGAAAAGGACCTCAAATAAATCATTTCACATATGTTAAATGCAAAAGTTTCTTTAAGTTTGTAAACAGATAAAATGTATGTAAATATCAATTAGGCTTTATGTGAATGTGAAAGGACCCAAATATGAAGTAGGGCATCTTAACATTACAGTTGTCAAACAGACAAAATCTGATTTTGCAAGCTGGTTAAATTCTCATTTAAAGTAAGGATGGGGTGTATCAATTGAACAACAAGGGTACATTTAAATACATGATTGGCTTCACCCCTAATACACCATTTATTGATTATGGGCTTAGTCAAATAATAATGGCAAAAGTAATGGGAAATTTTTCCCTTGTACCTCCTCTAATATATCTATACTCTACAATATTTTTTAAATGCTAAATTTATCTTTGAATTTTTTTTATTATTTTATAAACTCAAATTCACCTTTTTCTTTTACTACTTAAAGATTTCCGAACAAACAATCCAAATTTTTCGATACAGAAAGTTGAAACTGGAAACTTCTATAAAAAAAATTGGTACAGAAGGTTGAAAAGATGTATACCGAAAACCTTTAAAAAAGTTTTCCAAAAGGTTGAAAATGTAAACGACTGAAAAAAGTTTCACAAGTTTTCCGGTAAGTTTTTCGGTACATAATTGTTTTTTTAATTATTTTATCTATTTATATAAATTTTAATAGATATAAATAAATCGCTATTATTATATGATAAAACATATGTCGAATGAATAATTATAATTAATATTTAAAAATTTATTATTGTGATTAATTATTATAATTTATTTAATATTTTACTTCAAATATTTGATACATGGAAAACTATTTTGAATTGAGCTAGAAAAATTGGTATAAAAAATAAAGTGACGGTTATCATCATTAGATCAGATAAAGAGACAAGAGAGGGATGATGAATAAATTAATATTAGATTGTGACAAAGGAGGAAAATACAAATGAGTTAATAGTTTAACTCGGAAAAAAAAGTGTGGTTGTTCTTTCAAACTTAGATCAAAATCATTAAAAGATGGTTTATGATGGACAATTAAAGTAATTTGTGGAGTTCAAAACTATGAATTACCTGATATTTTGGAGGGACATGCATTTGTTGGACGTTTAGATAAAGAAGAGAAAAAACATGTTAACGGCTTAACAAAATATAATGTTGCACTGAGACACATATTACTCTCATTGCAAGACCGAGATTAAAACAATATTACTAACATCTCACAAATATATAAATAGGAAGTATGATTCGATTGCTGTTAATTTTTTTTGTCAATTTCATATCGACAAAAATGTTGTAGCAAAATGTAAACAATATTTCTTAAATGATAGACAAGTGTTAATATTGAATATGTTGAAAGACATTATGTATTGCAATGATAAAAAAGAGTATATCATGCGCTTACACATGTTGGAACAATCATGTGTTGATAATAAAATGTTTGTTGATTATGTGAAAGAAACTTGGGTGACTCCTCATAAGCAAAAGTTTGTTGAAGCATAGATTAATTGAGTGATGCATTTAGGAAACACAGTGACGAACATGTATGTCATGTCACTAAAAAGTTCGAATTTATAATTTTATTGTATATTGTTTGATTGTTTCATGGTGACAATTTATATGTAATGATATGGTTGAGTCTGCTCATTAGAAACAACAGTTAACATTGGAACACAACATGAGTGACATTTGTAAATGTTGGGAGACTATGAACAACATGATAAGGTTGTAACTTAAAAAAATCAGGGGCGCGTTTCAAAAAAGTTTCTATGATAAAGAGCACAGACACATCAATCCATTTATATCAAGAAAAGCTCAAAAACACATTGCTGAAGAATACGAGAACATTGAGTGTGCAGGTATAAATCTGTGTGTGGCGGGTGAACTTGTTTTTCCAACTACAAGTTCAATGTGTCCAACACCTGAAAAAGTTAAAATCAAAAGACGGGTGAAAAAGAGTACGTGTAAGAATGTATATCGAGACTCTTCTTACTTTGAGCATATTAATGCAACATATTGTGAAGATCCTGGTTCTCAAACATCTCAATCATCAAAGAAAATACATTCTCATTCTTCAAAGAAACAACTCTCTCAACCATCAATGAAACAATCCTTTTAATCTTCAATACATTTATTCTTGAGATAATTTTCTGGTGTTATTCAACCATATATTAATGACATAATTAATGTGATAGGAGATGAAAATTGTGGTTATCGCGCTATTGCATCATTACTTTGACATGGTGAAGATTTTGGTATTTGATTCGCCATAGTTTGGACTTGAAGATTGCTTCTCATAAAAGTCCATGTGATAGATTGTTCGCATGACGCGTTGGAGAAGCTAGAAATTCTTCAAAGATAACAAGTTTTGATATTCAAGCCATAGATAAATGGATGTTCATACCTGATATGGGTTATGTGATAGCGAAAATATATAATAATATTCTAGTAACATTTGGTCAGACATTTTTTTCACTTTCTTTCCTATGAGGGGTTCACATTCAGGATCAACAACAAATCATCATATTATATGTATTAGTTTTGTCGAAGCAAGTCATTTGGTTCCGGTAAAATGATATTATTTTCTCAAGTAATACTTATTTTTTTAAAATAATAAAATTATTTATTATTTCAATCTATTTTGGAGTAAAAGATGAAAGATAGATTTCGGATGCAAGATGTTGCACTAGGTTGGAAGAAATATCGCACTGATGAGACAACTTCTTAGGCAATAACATATACATGACGTCTACAATAGTGAGAGCATTTATTAGACCATATGACACGTGTTATACAAGATCCACCAAAAGAACACGTAGATATCATATCATTAGATGAAAATGGGTTTTGCATTGACTACAATACTTTAAAACTTATATAAAATCACTTCTTATTAGTTCATTATAGTTACTATTTTTTCGTTATATTTTACCTTGTATTTTGTTTAGTTGTTAACTTACATTGTTCATCATAAATAATATAAAATTAATGATATAACAATAATATAAAATAATAAAATAAGATTAGAAACTACAAAAAGGATGTTCATCACAAATAAAAGTAAATAACTACTAACTAGTTTTATGACGCGCTAAATATAAATATCTATAAAAGTAACTATACATGTCGTCATTTGGATCAACATCATGTGCCTCCAACCTCCGTTGTATAAAATCACCCACCTGTTGTAGGATAGACGGTTGTGAACTAGAAGTTTGGGCAGCGGTGATCGGGACATTAAAATATGGAACACGAAGTACACCGTCTATTCGCACTAAAAATAGATGAGATGCATTGTAGAACCACTCCAAATACCGATCCTGACACTCAGATGAATATGTAGCTGGATGTATCCTATGATGCAGTTCAGTGACAAAGGTCAAATATCTCATCCATTCAACATTTACGTCAGATAATCTAGAAATAACTGAAAGTGGTGGCAGTGAATTAGGTTAAATATATCTAATTTGTCTCAAACACCTCTCTGAAAAATATGTCATTATTGTGTTTCATAATCGGAGGTTGCCGGAGTATTACATGATATCAACGAAGAAAATGACATCTTTATGATTATGTAATGGTCTCTATATTACATCAACAGGTATCAGTACATCTATCATATGTTTGTACTCAATGATTTTGTGTTTGCCTTGTTTCTAGCTTCATCTATTCATTATGGAAACACACTCCATGTCAGTATCATGGTCATCTCTTTTATAAATATTTAGAAAATATTCGTAAATCCAACACAGTTTGTAAATAAAAATAAATAAATTAATGATAAACATAAAAATTAATAAATAAAAATCATAACAATTAATAAATAATAATCATAAATATTTAATACTTGCAGTAGAGACGTATATTCACTCAATTTCTTGGTGTCATAAAAGTGGACATCTGAGAGGTAGTCCTAAAGGACTACGAGTGCAGCAGTACCCTAGCCAGGTTTCCAGGCGTATCTATCGGTACCTTCCAAATATCTGAATATGGAAATATACTTCGCATCAATTAATGTATCACTCTTATCCGTGAAAATAGTACTTTCTACCAAATTCAACAAATACGCCCTAGCAGCACAATCAAGTCACTCTTTGCACGCTATATTTTGAAGAGCTCTTTCAACCAATCTAACTTGTAGTGCACACCCCTTGTCTTTCTGGTTTCTTCTCATATATCATCAGCAGGCATCCCTAATAAAATCATGGCAAGATTACATGTCATTACTTTATTTAGGTTGGATGGTGTACTGTAAAATTCATCCCTAATATATATGTCTTATAGATTGACAACATCATCCAAAGTAATCGTCATTTCACTAAATGACATGTGAAATAACAAAGTCTCAAAGTATCATCTTTCCACAAATGCATAAAATAGATTGTTGTCAATCAACTTCAGACTACCCCATTGTAGTGGGGCTAATATAGACAAATTCACTCACGTCTCTATAATTCGCGGGAGTATTTGCGTAGTAAATTATTGCAGCTTCTTATCATGAGCAACTATTTTTAGTATTGGTGGCTCCTGTATACAAATAAAATATATGACATTAAAATTAAATATATAACAAAAATAATAATTGATTTAAATATTTTTAATGTACGATAAATAATAATTAATTTAACATACTCGGCCAAACCACAATCTAACAAAAACATGATACGTGTATCATTTAATGACAGACATATCATATGGTCCTCCAGGATACCGTCTAAGCTCCCCTTCCTATTGTACAGGTTCCACCTACATATGGTTCTTATGTTGTACAACATCCTTATGTAAAGCAACATCAACCTCCGAGATAGGTATATGACTTTGCTCTCCCTTGCATCATCTTCCACTATAAATCGTCATCTCCTATGAGATGATATGGATTGAATCCTTTCTAAAGGAGCATCCATCATAGATGATGAAGTATCAACATTACGTGATATCTGTACTATCTTGTTGTCTCCTCCTCTAGCACCAACATTTATTGGAAGAAAAAAAAGAGTTACGGAAAATAAAAGAAAAAGAATTAAAAAAAACAAAGGAATAAAGAAAAATAGGAAATAAAAAAATATTCAGGAAACTTGTAGTTTCAAATTTTCCAGTAACAAGGTGTGTTTCAGAAATCTTGAAGAAAAAATTTCAGTAAAGAGATTTGTACCAAAAAAATTGAAAAAAGTTTTTCGAAATGTAAATTCTATATCGAAATTTTTTTTTTAAATTTTTCAGTAAAAAAAAATAAAAATTGACACTCACTTGTGTATCGAAAAACTGAAATGATATTACAGGTGAAAATAAAAACTTTTAATATTTATATGAGAACAAATATATCAATTCATCACATTTATAGGAGTAGGAGTCTAATATATGCGTACTTAGTAAAATTTCCAAAGTTGTGCGATCTTTTCAATGGACATGTGCTAGAGTGACAACTTGTTGAACTTTTACTGAAATTTTGAAGCCTATTAAGAGAAATCCAACTAATTATTAATATGATTGAAATATTGATTATGTAATTTCATGGGATAGAGTTTAAATTCAGTAAATTAAAATGATCATTAATATCACTTTAATTAATATATAAAAATAGATTCTACATAGTTACGTAGTTGACAATCTCGTCCATTGATTTTGATTCAACATATTTTATGTATAATTTTAAAAAAATTTCACATGAGAAAATTTAGATTCATAAACGAAATATGAATTAAAATTTTTGAATTATTTTTGGTAAACTTTAAATTTTTAAATTCTATAATAAAATGAATTTTCGGTTAATGAACTGTTATAAATTATATCCTCTTAAACAAAACAATGCAAAAAGTTTATTAGAATAATGATAGATTATTGTTGTTTTACTATATCAGTATCACAAATCAATTTATGGATCCTAGAGATTGAAAAGTTAAAAGTAATTTATTCTAATGCAATAGGAAGTAATCATGTCCTCCAAATGAATGTGACATTCAATAGAATCAAATAATCAACACTTTTATCTGCTTTCAAGTTCTATACTCCTCTGATTTGGCATTTCATGTGGAACAACGCTAAATTTTAGCCCTAACCTCAACAATATGCCACTGCCTCATAATTTTAGCCAACCTTTTGCAGTTCAATTCTGAACCCATCTGTGACAAATAGTAGAAATATTCAGATGTATGATAAATAAATTGGGGGATCCCATAAATTTTATGCACGCTGAATAAAAACAGAAACTAGATTTTCATGAATAATTTTCTGCACAAAACATATATAAAAATGGGCATTTGGTCTAGTGGTATGATTCTCGCTTAGGGTGCGAGAGGTCCCGAGTTCAATTCTCGGAATGCCCCATTCTTTATGTATTTCTTTTACATTTGCGAATAAACTGCCATGCACGCCTAAGCTTCGCATCCCATGTATCCAGATTATAATAATATAATAATTAAATTATTCGATGTATTAATTTTTCGATTATTTTTTAAAATAATCGAAATTTTTATTTTTTATTTTGTCAATAAAATTTTTTATTTTTTAAATTATTTTTTTATAAAATTTGGATTGATCGATTATCTAAGTTCAAACTCGTAAATTAACGTAATCCATTTACATTAATTTATCAATTTGTTATGTTTTCACTCAATTTATCTAAGCAAACACTACATTAATTCCTTTTAACTATGATGCTAAGGTACTTTGCAGACATCAATAGGAAAATTTATCTTGGAGTTCTTTTTTGAATAGTCCTTTTATTTTGAATTTTTGTTAAATTCCGTTTCAAAAAGCAACACATAGTTATTAGATGTTAACATATCTTAAACATTATAAGAAGTCAATTCTAAATCATTCCGTCCAACTTATATTAAATCAGTCATTCCGTTTATTTTCTATTACAAAAACTTTAACACTATTTTGAAAATGTTCTTTCAGAAATTGAACTAATTTTTGCAGTAAAATAAACTGTATTAAAAATCAATTCTTGATCCTTCGTCCACTATTCCACAATTTTACTACCGCATTTTTTTTCCTTGTCGTCGGGCTTCCTTTTCCTTTTTACGCCACCTTCAATCACAATTTCATCTTCACTCCCATCAAATTACAAGAACCAAATTCACTTATTTTAACATTGATTTTCTTCTCATTATTAGGAGAAGCTTTTTGATTCGAGAATACAGAAGACCGTCTTAGCGATAGAACTTTATCGTTCAATCTAGGTGATTTCCTAACACCAACGGCAAGATTCTTGATTGAATTGAAGATGTCTTAGTGAATTTAAATTTGGTGTGATGTGATTTTTGTTGTTGTGTTGAATGAGAAGGATGACTTCTGTTACGTATTCTCACAAACACTTGGTGGGACCAAAAACATATTAAAAATTCGACGGTATGACTATTTTAAAATGAAACTATATTTAGAATGATGTAAATGAAACAAAAAAAAAACTTACCTTAATCAAAATAAAAAAATGTTATAATTGCAAGGACTAAAAAGATATTTAAACTTATTTAAAATTAGAACCAATGGAGATCCGCTTCAAATCCACACAACGATTTCCAGGCTTTACTAAATTGAGATCGAAGCCAAATAAATACATTGACAGAAAAGTAATATTCTTGATACACCATTTCCAAAAGCTAGTCTGTTTCCTCCACTTTGATGGATGTCCAAATATATGTACAAATGAGATCAATAAATACATTAGTAAAAGTTATGTATCCTTCTTATCCTCAGGCAACGCAGAAGCTTTGCAGATAGGACATAGTTTCTTCATAGATAACCATTTTTTAATGCAGCTCACATGGTAGTCATGCCCACAAGTTTTAAGTGTCCCAACATCGTCCATGTTCTTGTACTCTTCCTATAATTTTGAATAAAAACTCGTAAACACCTGGTTAATGTCATTCAGAAAAACAAATCATTAAGAATTTAAGAAAAACATACTAGACAGATCACACAGCTTGCTTCATCCTGACATTGGTCAGATGAACAATATATTGTTTCTGTCAAACACTTGGAAAGCACATCCTCGGACAATCCTGTGTTCACCTGGCCAATCCTCTCCCCAAGTGCAAGTAGTTCCTAATGGAAGTGATAATCAAAATGAATTAATAAATTGGGAAGTACATAACAATAGTTGTAACAAAAGAAACAACCATAGATAAATAAACAACCTCATAGCTCATGTTATCTATGTCCAGCCTCATGTCTCTGTGTTGATCAAGCATATTCCTAGAACCATATAGTGAAGCACGTTCAACAATCATGAAACCCTGAAAACCCAAAATAAATAAATAAATTTGAGTCATTAAGCCAGAAAGAATAACTTTGCAGCTCCTGATGAACACTGCAAAAAAATACTACATTGGAAGTCATTTGCTTAAATTTTGCAAATATTTAGAGTTCCATGATATACTGACCGGTACCTCAGAGGAAAATCTAGCATGGAGACCAGCCTCATCAGCCAATGCTCTATATCTTTCACTAGAAACTCTTGACCTTCCATTTCTATCACTGTTCCGCCAGCCAATGGTGTTCAATGGCCTTGGATGTCTAGAAGAGTAACCTTCAGCTACCATGGGCAATCCATTATCTGAAGGTGTCACATGTCCCAAGCGCAAGTTTGAAGCCGCCCTAAAAGCTGGAGTGGACCTCTGAGAGTAATTGCTCCGAATTCCTCTAGAAGTCTGAGTCAAATTTTGAAAACTTTGAGCAGTAGTAGGATTTCTGCTTGTACCAAATTCGTGATGGAAGTTCCCAACATCCACAATAGCATTACTAGCAGAAGCAGCAGCATTTCCAACAGGGAAGTGATTTGTCTCAAGACCAAATGTATTGGTTTCTACATTTTAAGACAATTGTTTTACATAAAGGCAAGGAGAATTGAATGTTTATGTTTTGATTTTAAGATTTTATTGACCACAAACTAACCTGATAATAACATTCTTCCATTGGCAGGGGTTACATTCATTTGGCTCCAATCCCTTGTCAAAGAGGTAGAAGCCTGAGCTGAAAGATCCACCATGCTACGATGGCCGACTGGCGGGACAGTAGGGTACACGCTGTGTGAATGGTTGCTCGATAAATGGGTCCTAGACAGGTTGGATTCCAAATCAAGTGCAGAACGACTCCTAACATTCCGCATAGAACTCTCACCCTTTATAGAGAGACCAGCACCCCTGAATGCGGGTGCAATAGCAGCATGATCCCAGGGCATGTATTGAGAATCCATATTTGGCTTCTCTGGCCGCGATTCTGAAGGTATAGGAAGATCAGTTGAACTCCCAGCATTGAAATATCCACTTGTACCGCCTCTCTCATAGACTGAAGGAATTCCAGGACTCTTTCTCTTGTGAGACCCCCGTCCACTTCCCATTGTAAGATCAATAAAACCACTATCAACATGAAATGCTTGTCTGTCATAATTTGAAGAAGAAGAGGAAGAAGGCTGGTGTACATAATTTTCAGACACTGCAAAGAAAGGTCCAGCACTAGATGAATGCATAAAATGATCATTAGAAGTGCCTGATGCATCCAATTGATGAGGAGGAGGTATTTCAATGTTGTGGCCTGAGGATGCATATCCATTTGACCTTGCAGTAGAGTTCCAATGAGAGGGGAAATAAATGCTATCTACAGATATATTTTCTACAGGATAAATAAAAGAACCATTCTCAGAAGTGCTAGTCCCACCTGCATTGGAGGCTCGATATGAGTAATATGGTTCAATTCAAGCAACGCAGTTATTTGCAACGAAAAAAAATAGCTAATGGAACAAAATCATCGTGGAAATAAAGCATATAGATTTAACATTACTGTGGTTCACAGGATGTTGGTCAGTATGCATATGATTCCAATTCTGGTCAGGCTCACCCTCAAACATTGGAGATGCATTGTATAAGTGTCTATGCCCCATAACTGTCCCTTGCAACCCCCACGAGTCAAAATAGAGAGTGCAATGGGGTCAGATATGCAAGTAATTCAACCTACAATGCAAAAAAGCATTCAAACAAATTCAATATTAAAAAACAATCAAGAAAAACTGCTACCATTCCACAAAAACATTTATAAGAAACCAAAACTTTTCCACGAGTACAGCTGAGTACAGCTTATGGAAAAAAAAAAGTACTAAATACTCAATTGCATCTGAACTATTAAGTATTATGGTTCCAACATGCTCTATTGATCCTGTTCAGCCCTGCATTATCATATTGATATACCAATACCACACATTGCCCATACAAATCATCACAATAATATGCCAGAAAACGACAATGTATAACATAAAAAACTTGCCTAGATGCAAAATTTAAATAAAAACAAACATAAACTGATTTGCAAGTAAAACGATAAGTATACATTCAGAGTAAAGTACAGCTGAAAATGTCATCGGAGATATTTGTACAGAAGGAGAGGGAAGGAAGACAGGACAACAGAATATGCATACAAATATGTGGAAGGAAAGTTGGACCAAAAGTTGCAACTTCCAAAAGGTGGAATTTTAGAAGTAAAAGTAAATAGTTGTTACTATCATGAACTGTAAGCAACGTGTCAAGGGTAAGAACAAAGCCAACAAAGTATAACTACTACAAGCACAGCAGGGGTCAATACCTAGAGAGGATGGAAGGTGTGTGTAAGTTTTTCCATGACCTTCCTAAGATGTTTTTCCATGACCTTCCTAAGATGGAAAATAGTACTACTGCAATTACATGAAGTCAGATCTTCCTTTTCCACTTACAGCATAAGAAACAATACAACCACCATTGCCACTTCCACATCATTAACCCAAATCCTTAGATTTCTCATATTACTTGTCAAGTTTCACCATTTTCTATTAAACCCTATGGCCAAAGGATCTAGCCAAGCTACTGGTTTTCTTTTGACTAAATAAGTAACAGTTATATACGAGCTTGATGAATATCACAATTCAGATGATGTAGTTAATCAGCCAACAGGACAACACTACCATTCCAAGGACAATATGACACTGCCAAAATTGCATGAAAATCGAAGGTTAAAATCTTGGTGAATTAAAATGCCATCAGTAGGCGTGCATGAAAATTGAAGTATAAATGAAAGCCACACAACAATTCGACCAAAGAGGAGAATCACCAAGGAAAATTATTTGTGGAGGATGAAAGGAATTGGCAATCAATCTACAGAACTAGACCATACAAACTTAACACTAGCCACTCGTGTCTCCTTAATCATAATGAATTATCTACAGCCAAAATATGTCCACTCAGTTGAAGCCAATTTACCCAGCTTCTATCCGTTGATACAGAAAGAGCACCTTCTAGTCTGAGGCAAAAGTGAACACAAGAAAGAAATATGACACTGTTGAGATTTAAATTAGATGGATCCTAACTCTAGATTTTCATTAATGGAAGCAAGAACTCAGATTTGACTTAATAAAAAGAGGAGGGATTGGAAAGTAGGATGACTAACGCATCAGATATTACCTGGGCTGGGATTAGCAAATGTTAGAAGGTGTTAGCATTTTCTAATCATTTCCTGCATTCGAAAAGATAATCAACTGTGCAGAGGCAACGAGCAAAGAGTGGGGAAACTCTCCTATATGTGCCTTCTAATCAGTAAACAAGACAAGACCAAAGAAACACACATAAATAAATTAAATCCCAGAGACCAGCAAAAAGTATACAAATGTTTCAAAAAAACTTTTATGTATAAAGAAAATACATGAATTTCGCTTTGAGAACAAATATGAAATATTTCTCCTTTGAGAAATCCGTGTATATTTAGCATAAAAGGCAAAGGTAGGAAATGCATTGTATATCAAATAAAAAAAATAAAAAATGTTTACTACTAGACAGAGTGTTGACAAGAAGAAAAATATTAAAATAGAAAACTTACATCGATGCAATAGTATATCAAATACTATCACTAATATATAGAAAGTTTAAATCAATCTCATTATTTTATAAGCAGGATATACAAAAGAATCAAAACCTAGCTTCCTTTGAGAAAGCAGAGAAGGATTCACAGAATGTTACCCTTAGTATAACCGGACAGTTCAAATGAACTTGTTTGCAAAAAGCTTTTGGCAGGTGAAAATCAGCTCGTGTATATCATTATGTAATACAGATTTTGATTATATGCCACTAAAAATAACTTCAAGCTAAAAGCTCTGTCTTGAGCATTTTTACAAACTATAAGTCATTCCGAACACACTGAAAGGTCACTTAACCATGTAACCAGGAAGCTTTATTAAAACCATAAGTTGTTGAAAAAGGGAAAATAATACAGAATTGACAAGCTTTTCATTTAATGCTAAACTTTGACTTCAGTTTCAGATTTCTCTACAATCCAAATACTACATATATCAAAACATCAAGATAGAAAACTAGTCATTATATGCTTTCGAAGAATACTGGTTTCAATGTTAAATAAATAGTTTTGTATATGATATTTTCTTTTAACAAATACATTCCTGTTTATGTTCATCTTTAAAAAAAATTGTGGCATATTCGCTTTACACTGAAATGATGGAGAAAGCTTCAAAGGAAGTAGTATGGCTTTCTCCATCTGAAAACTTTCCATTTACCATAAAATTAACAATCAAAACATGGCGCAGATATCCAAGTTCACTCAACTTTCTTCATAATCTAACCCAATTTTCTGTCCTGTTAAGATCATTCATTGCCCCCATAGGTGTGAGGATTCAAAATTAGGATATGTACACTTGAACATGGAAGTAAGATAATTTGCACCCCTCACCAATTGGCAAAGCAAAAGGAAGAGTGCCCCGCAATCTGGTTAGACTATCAACACCTTGACACTAGTTTCACTTCATTTTACAGCCTTTAGAAATTCATAAGTGAAGATTATGACCAGCTCATGCTTATCAAACAGCTTCCATGTCGGCAAACTCAGAGGTCCATATACAAAATATAGCATCATCCAGCACTAAAGGAATCCCAACCATGGGCTGTTGAATTATTGGAGAACCAACTGTTAGCAGAATCAAAAACTGCACCAACATAAAGGGCAGTCAATGTTATACACAGCACTACGGCAGTCACCATCAATGGTATGCACAATTGATTCAAATTTGCAGTCTGCATAGCCGTAGCGCATACTTGAGTACTGTGAATTCTAAATGAAATCTGTACAATGTACAGCTAAGTTCATTATACCCAACCCCACTAAGTAGCACCACCTCCAAAGCAGATCCCAAACTAAGAGAACAAGGCAAATTTGACTAGAGCATTTTCAAGTCATGGGAAGGATATTACTGAGGTTTGGCAACATCCATATCTTAGAACCTCAAAGAACCAACTAGAACAATTACATGTGTAAAGTTCCACGGCCCTCCTCAAAATTCTTGTAACAGTCCAAATCAACATCTTGAATCACTAGAAATTGGTTGTCAACAAATCTATGGCCATAATATCTTCAGCATAATTGCTAGGCCATTTCATGCTAAACAAGCATCCAATCCCAGAGGACGGATATTGGATGACCAAGATCTAAAGGGCACATTCCAGATGAACAAGGCCTACACAATCTTCCAATTAACAGAGATTCTTTGGTACAATATTCTTTCTTCATCCTATATGAAAGTGGCCTTACCACTCCATAACTGCAGCATATCATCATGCTAATAAATCCTGAGAAAATAGAACATGCCAATGTCATCACTTATGAGTTCTATAGTCACCCCCCATTAAACTTAGATTCAAAAGGGCCTACAACACCATCTGCAATTCAGACAATGTAATTGAATAGGCCAAATGAAGAAGAAATCACCCGTTCCCATAACCTGCACAACGCAAATGCGAAGGCAAAACCAGTTTTTGCAAATGACAACAATAGGTGGGTGCGAATTACTAAAATAAATTTGAAAGATCTATCTGATAAGAAGAATAAATTAAATTAAATTAAAAAAGATTGGGAAGAGAGGTAATAAGCTGAGAATTTCCGATTAACTCACATCTCACCAGTGTATGTAGATGTAATCATGTATAACAACACACCAACAGCAACCAGAAACCTGCATTGATAAAAAAAAAAACATCTAAACCTAATTGATTCTAAGAAAATCTAATAAATAACCTAATAAAAAAAACTGCAGTAGCATCCAATATACAAAACTATATTTGTTTATAGACAATTAGGCTAAAATATCAAAATATAAACAAAAGTATAAAGATAAAAATAATGAACTGCGAACCTAAGATGATATAAACACAGACCAAAACAATATTTTTCCCGTTTCATATACAAGGCAATGGAGGAAGTTCTAACAAAGAGTTAGTATATGAAGTATGAACTATACATATATACTAGACATTATGTACATCCTGTAGTATAAACATTCGATAATAATTCATTGTTTTTAGACGTTTTTCACTTCTGTTACAATGTTTAAATCAAGTGACAAAACTTTCTGTGCTGTCTTTCCATCACATAGCAAAATCAGACAAAATTAGGTGATTCACTTCAAATCATCACCAAATTAGCAGTTGTAATGAGGCAGGAAAAATATATCAACATCTAAAGAACCCACTACCACAGTGAGATTCCTTCAGGAATAACCAAGCACACAAAACATACACATAAAGGGTATATACTTTTTACAAATAAACACGCTTGAAAAATAACAATTATGCCACCACACTATCACCGGAGACTTATATAAGCTAAGGCAAACAAAAATAAAATCCAGAAGAAAAAAAAAAGAAAAAAAAAAATATATATATATATATATATATATATATATAATAAAAAATTATAATAAACCATAGGATTTCCTGGAAAATCCAAAACTCTCAACCAAACAAGCAATCGGAGATAAGCACGCACGCAGAAAGCACAGCAGAGACTTTTGTCCATCAATTGATAAAAAAATAGGTGAAAACCATGATTGAAGATGCAGATGATGCATCAGAAGCAAAATTTCAACAAACCAGAAAGATAATCGAAAATCTAAAACTGATCAAGTGAACGATTCGAGTTATACATATAAAAAAATGAAGAAACAAAAGATGATCGTCCCTAATTATTATCATAAGAAGCATGAAATAAAATATAAACAGCGCAATATAAAATTGATAGAATGGAATAAGAGAGATAAACGTGACTTACGAATAGGTCCGGCGGCGGTTGAGTAACGATCTTGAACACGAAAGATGAGAGGAGAGAGAAGGGATGAATGAAGAATGGTGTGAGGGGTTTGTTTGAGGAAGGAAACAATGAAATAAAGCGGTTTGCAGCAATAACAAATATAAAAACAAAAGATACAAGAATTTCTCCCCACTGATTCTTACCGGTTACCGATACAATCTGTTAACTGCTATTTCACAGATTTTTCAACTTTCAATTTCTTCTCTCTCTCTCTTTATTACTCTGCTTTTTTAGATTTTATGTCATAACAAGTAACAAATCTAATTAATATCCGAAAAGATGTTCATTTGATCTTTGAAAGTTTTTGAAAGAAATTTAATTTATTTTTAAAATAAAAGTATTTTTTAATTCTTAAAAAATAAATTAAACTAGATTAATTTAATAAATTTTAAAAATATTTTATTTTTAAAAAATTAAAAATACATTTTACGTAGTATAAATTCGCTGAGTTTTAAGAAAAAATAATAAAATTTGATTTGGGTCATGATCAACCCTTGCCCCATGTACAAACCATTCCCTTACCTTACCCCATCTTACCCCATGTACAAATCATATGCACAAGAATTTTATATTTATATTTACATTTAAAATATTCAACTTCTGAAATTACTTCTGTAATTTTATTGATATTTTTTTTATTCTCTCTGTATCTATCCTTATATTTAGATGAGCAATGTGATTTGACATTTAAAAAAAAAAAATTACATGAATTTAATTGAATATGTGAAATTAGTTAAAAATTATTTTTTTTAAAATTGAAAAATTATTGTTATTTAATACGACAAGATTGTAAAAACTAAATTATATAAAGTCTATATAATAATTTTAATTTATGTGGTTTTATATATTTTATTTTGGTACACATATATTTTGTTTTAGTATACATTGATATTTAGTTTTGGTACTTGTTGATATTTTTTTTTTATATCTTATGTTTTTGGATATTGTGGTTTAATTTAAATATTATTGACGTTGTTTTTAAAATTATATTATAATTTAGTAAATTTTTTATTGTAGAGATTAAATTGTTCATGTAATTATTGTTATGGACTTAATTATCTATTTTTAATTATTGTCAAATAGCTTCTTTTTTTTTTTATAAAAATTACATACGGGAGAATGGAGAATAAATTGATGAGTCGTCTCACAAATTAGCAATAAAAATCCAATTAATTTGATCCGATTTTTTTTTATGATTAAAAAATATTTTATTTTTCTCAACGACTAAAATGAATCTTTAAAAAATTCTCACATACCAAAATGAGTCTTTACTCTTAACATTATCAATTTTTTAAAAATATTTTTTTTCTTTATTAAACTATTCCTTCTTATCCTTTTTATTTTAAAAAATATATTAATTCTTATCTTTATACTAGTATTTTATGAGATTTAAATAGATATAAGTAATAATTAAATTTATAATAAAATACAATATTATACTATTTTATAATAGACATGCATTTAATTTTTTTTAGTTTAATTGTAGTTTTTATCCCTCTATTATTATTAATTTACATAATTGATATTCTATTTTATAAAATGATTATTTTGATCTCTCCATCAGATTTTTAAAATAAAAGATGATGATTTAACATATTTTAAATGATGTGAGATACAATTTTATGATATAAAATTATTTAAATGTATTAATTATTCATAAATTATTAATTAAATTAAAAATATTAAAAAATTTGAAGTTGAAAATTACGTTTTTACATTTGATTCCAATTTTATTGATGTTAATTACTCTACATCGTATAATATATTTAAAAGATGACGATTTAACATATTTTAAATGATGTGAGATACAATTTTATGATATAAAATTATTTAAATGTATTAATTATTCATATATTATTAAATAATTAAAAATATTAAAAAAATCGAAGTTAAAAATTAAGTTTTTACATCTGATTCCAATTTTATTGATGTTAATTACTCTATATCGTATAATATATCACATGATTTAAATTATTGACGTCGTTATTTTTTAATTAAAAAATCAAAAAAATGAACAAAAATTATCGATTTTTAAAATAAAGAACTCATGAATAAAAATAGAGAAATTAAAACTATTATTTAAAATATTTTTTTTACTCTAGCATCTAATAAGAGATTACGATTAATTTATTCCATATTATTTATTTAAAATTACTCTTACAAAAATGTGGTAACGTAGTAAAATAGTATATATTTTTACAAGATATGTTGACAATACTTCTCTTTTAAAGCCTATTTTTGACTAAATAATTAATATATGATTAATAATGTTAAATCGCATACAAAATAAGATAAAATGGTTTGCTAAAAGAATTTATAATATCAGCCCAAGAAGGAGTATAATTGATTGATAGTAATAATTAATGATTAAAGTCTCAAAAAATAATGATTCAAGTTGAAATGGGAAAATAATTATATTTAAAGTATTTATTTATTTATTCTGTAATTTTCTTTAAACACAATTGGGATAGTAGTTTTCAATTTCATGGAGGAGGATAAAGGTGGATTATTCTCTAGCTCACACCACGTTGCCCCCAAAATATATATTTGTTTAGTAGTATCGTACGATACAATTATACTCAACTCATTCGTGTGGAGTATTATGAGGCCAACTCAACTGGCTAAGTTTTTTTTCTTCTTCAAATACCTTTTTTATTTGGAGTGATTATTTTTCTTTTGCTAAAGTAATAAAAACAAATAAATAGATTAATTTTACGTGTTCTGCACTCATTCATTTATTTATTCTAATTTTATATTTTATTAATGTTCAAACGATTATTCTCGTGTTCATTTGTTCGTTTTCGTTTTTTTAACTGAGAGTGTATTTCTAGAAATCAACAAATTAGTAAAAATAATTATTAAACAATCTGGCTTAATACATGACAAAAAAAATTGACTTAATTGTTCTTATAACCTTTAAAACTGTTCAGATATGTATCTGTTGACTTCAATTTTATTTTAAACTGTTCATATATGTATCTGTTGACTTCCATTTTCTTTAACTATAATTATAATTCAAATCAAATTATATTATTAGTTTAAATTATATTATTACTTTAATTCATATTAATTGTCAGTAAGTGTCAGATTCAAAAAAAATATTTGTAGAGTTAAATTTATAAACTACAAATATTTATATAAAAAATTTATAGATATATAAGTGATAAAATAATAATATAAGTATCACTACACAAAAAATTGACAACTACCAAAAATAGAAAATTTTATATCTAAAAAAATTGAAAACACTTAAACATATTCCTCTATATATCATATTTTAATTATTAAATAAGTTGTAATGAAATGTATATAAGTTGATAGATGCCCCAAAGTCCCATCATTGATGTCAAGATAAAGAAAATTACACTACAAATTCTTTACAATTATTTAATTATTAAAGATTTTGACTTTTACTATAATTATATTTAAATTATATACATAAATTTTAATGATGTGCTGATTGCGTAAAAAAATTATATTAATAATACATGAAATTAAATTCATATATCGTTCAATTATTTAATAAATATATTTTAATTTGTAACTTTTTTGAATCAATTTTAATTTGTAATTAACTCGTAGTATTTTTAGTAGCTATAGTATTAGCAATAGTTGACATAATATTTTCATAAAAAATAGTTGACATAATCTACAACTATAAGTAAAGCAATCACCTTAATGAATTTTGAAAGTTTTTGAAATCTATAAAAATGCAAAATATTAATTAGTGAACAAATTTATTCATAAATTAATTGGTTAAATTTTTTAATAAATACATGAAAGATTTTTTCTCTAACCTATATGAACGATAAGAAGATTTTTTTCCTTTGAACTAATTTATATGTATATATATATTATTTTCATAAAAAATAGTTGACATAATCTACAACTATAAGTAAAGCAATCACCCTTAATGAATTTTAAAGTTTTTGAAATCTATAAAAATGCAAAATATTAATTAGTGAACAAATTTATTCATAAATTAATTGGTTCATTTTTTTAATAAGTACATGAAAGATTTTTTCTCTAACTTATATGAACGATAAGAAGATTTTTTTCCTTTGAACTAATTTTAATATCAGTTTTTTATTTAATATATGTATATATATATATATATATATGGTCTCTTAATTAATTGACGATAATATTTATTTCAAATATAAAATTATAATTATTGTATTTTTTTTTTAATTTTGTTATCTAAAAGACACACAAAAATAAAATTTTATAAAAAAAGTATAATATAAATTTATATTTTATAAAAATGAATAAGAAAATCAATTTTTAATTATGTTTTATTAGTTTTTATAAACTACGGTATTTTTACTAAGATCTACTTATCATATCACACAAATGATAACTCATAACGATAGCTAGTGTAATAGATTATATGTTAAAAAAAAAGATTATCATGTATATCAAGTCCTAATGTTATCGCACTGCATTAACAACTATGATGCAAGTTTTAAAAAATATTCACTTAAAAGTTATTTTTATAAAAAAAATATAATACGAAATTGAAATGAAGATTCATTGATCACCACGTTGCCCTCGTATATGTTACATAAGTTTTTTTTTGAACCATCCCTACACACAAATCTTTCTGAATTACATATTTGTTGGTGTGAAAACTTAAAAATAAAAGTTCAAAGCCCGATCAATACATTCATCTTTTATTAAAGTGAAACTTTTTTAGTTGTAGGTTTTCAATTTTAGCTAGAATAGTAGAATGTACCTTCCCCTCACAATGAATGCGACACGTTTCCTTGACTGAAAATTAGTTAGTTATGGCATGTCGACACATTGCTTTGTCTCTTATTCAGATTTTTTGTTGTACTACTATTTAACTCGGTGAAGTAAAGTATTTTCTTTTTCTTCTTCTTTAATTCCCCCTCTTTCAAAGTGTTCGTGTTCCGTCACCTCAAGCTACATTTCTCAAGTATTATTCATTATGAGGTAAATTGTCTCGCTTTTGTCTTTAATAAACGGCATATTAGTGGCTAGACAAGTATAAATATTATTATAAACTATCATTAATTAACTCAATTTTTATGCAACATTAATATTGTATCCAAAAAAAAGACAAATACAAAACTTTTTTTTTATTAAATAAATTAAAAAATTAGAGTAAATAAAAAGTATTTCAGCATATCTTAAAGCTTAATAAACATAACCAAAGATATTTACTCTGCAAGAAAAGTAAAATAGTATATAAGTTAATAATGTAGAATACATGCACTAGGAAGGAAAGAGAGAAAAAGTAAAGGAAAAGGGACAGAAGCGTGGACAATGGACCTAACTCACGAAGCGCGCAACAAGAACATATGCAATTGTTTTAGACTTACCTAATGCCCCAATTCACAATATTTTATACATATGAAGCATAAATTCACTAGGTCCCCTCTCCCCACTTTCTTTGACCATTTGTGAGTTCACAATACAACTATAATTAGTGGTATATATAGATTAGCTGATATATATCAAAGATATCGAGGTGACGTATTTTGACCACATATAGTTTCAACCAAGTATCTTGTAAACAACGAAAGATGTGTGTTTCAATTCATTATCATAGTATTGAACGCCTTCTCTATTATTCTTGAAACGGTAGGAGAGCATGTATCTTGGTTGGATTAAAAGTTTTACATGATATTTATTATAGACTTTACACACAATATTATTATCTCTTCTCTCTCATTCATCATAATAATAATTATTTTTAAATAGTTAATATTAATAATTAATTATTCATTTTATTAACGAGATGAGTTTAATTTATGATTTTTTCTTGCTTCAACACTCTTAAACTATCAAACTATTTTATAACTCCCTCCATAATTTGATCATATTATTAATATTTAGTTCGGTATGATTTTTGGGTGAAAAAAATACAAAATAAAAAAAAGGTTAAATAAGATTTTTTTTAGTAACTAAAAAATTTCATTGTTTTATTTTTAGTCTTTTATAAAAAATTTCTTCAACTTTTAGTCTATAAAAATTTTCATTTATATTTTTTGTCCTTGATTTTAAATTAAGTATTGTATATTCTTCAAAAATTTGAATTATTTTATCATTAATGTTTAGGACGTGTTTAAAAATTCATATTTAATTTATTACTTCTTCAAAATTAATAAATTTTTGTGAAAAAATTTCTTATAAACAGTAATGCAAAAAAATGATTCAAATATTCTAAGCATACACAAGAGTGGATTAAGATATTCTAAGCATACACAAAAGTTGATTCAAAATCAAAGATAAAAATTAAAAACAAAATATTTTATAGGACAAACATTGATGATTTTCTTTATAAAAAACTACAAATAAAATAGTAAATTTTATAGAGACTAAAACTTTATTTAGTGTTAATTATTTTTTACCATCTATTTTTAAGAAATTTGAATCAAATTAAATTGATAAAGAATAGACTTGTTTCGTTTAGTTCAATCGAGTTGGTATTTTTAGTTAAAAAAAAGTCTGTACAAAAAAAAAATAGTTTAATTTAATTTGATTTTTGTGATCCAGTTTTAGAAAATTTGAACGAAATCAAATCTAGGAAGAATAAGATGGTTCATATCAATTACGTTGACAATTTTTTATTTAAAAAATATGAATCAATAAATAATAATTGTTTTAATTTGACTTTTCAAACTATTTTGTTTAAAATCCAAACCAAATTAAATCAATGAAAAACAAATTGACCTAATTTAGTTTTTTTCAATTAGGTTGGTAATTTTAAAACTTAAAAAAAATATTTAAAAAATCTAAATAAAATTGACTTTTTTAAATAATATAATTTTTTATTCTATCAAAACAATTATGTAAATTATAAATAAAAAAGAAAGCTAAATCACTTCGATAGGTCGCTTAACTCAAATTGAAATAACAATTTAGTTCTTCAATTTTTTTGAATTGATCTTTTACTTCTTAAAAGTATGCTAATGTCAAAATTTGGATCTATCATTAATTAGCAGTACAAAGGTAATATTTTATCTGGAAAATGCAAACAATGAATCCACTGTTTTAATCACTTCTGTAGATAAGCCAGAGAGGCAAACGAGGTAAAATCAAGAATTTATTTCTTATTTGTCAACCACTACTTTTTATAAAAGACAATAGATTTGGATTCATATGCAATTCTCTTTAGTTACATTTCTTATTTGATAAGAATTCACGAAGTTTTATTTTATTTTTTACTCAACTTTTAAAATTTTATTTAAAATATGTTTAAATCCAACTTTGATTCTTAAAATGTGATTCGTTTTGATACTTTTCCTTTTCTCCAATTAAAGGGGATCTTGGCAATGTATTCTTCACTAAAATCCCTCATCTTTTAGTTTATATATGTTGTGATTGTGTAGCTGTCAAAAAAAGTATTGTGATTGTGTAATTTTAGTGAAAGGCCAAAATAGTACAATCCTAATGCTTTAGTAGAGAAAAATGGAAAGAATATCTTCAACGTAAAAGGGAAATATGATGACTAAAATTGTTAAACAAAGTGGAAAATCGAAATTGTCAAATCACAATATTTTAAAGTTAAAAATCAAAAGTGGGTTTAATTATTTAAAATAATAAATGTAATGTGCACTAAAAATGTGTAGACGGCCTTTTTCTTTAAATAAATTGATCAATTCCTTTTCTCTTGTGATCAATGGAAAGGAAAGGGAGTGGTTTTCTCAAGTTGTGATTCAAGTGGATGCCTTTCTTGTTGGAAAACAATACTGTGCCATTTCTTACAGAATCCTATGCTAGCTAGTGCATGGTTACGCCACATGTTGCGGTCCTTAAATAACTTGGAGTACATATATCTTAAAATAAGGTGGTATTAATTGAGGTTTTTTGTTTTTGTTTTTTTTTTCTTTCAATTCTCAGTTTCTTAGAGAAAATGCAGTTTATAATCCAAAATTTTAGTAAGAAAATATGTAAAATATGATTAATCATGGTTAGAGTTAGATACCACTAATTGAGGTTGATTGATAACAAGTGTGGTTGCAAACTTGAATTTTCTGGTGGAAGTTAGGTTGGATCCCTCTAGGTGTGAGATGTCAAACAAGTTAATTAGCCCCTCATTCACATTTCCTAAATTACCCTTTTATTTTTAGTTTGATAAATAATCGGACGTACCAAACTTGCTAAAATTTAACATTTTGTTAATTATTTAGACTTAGATTTACATTTGTGGTATCTCATCATAAGTTTTTAAATTTTGTGTAAATGAATTTAAGAATAAACTTATGAATTTATATTTTAGTATTTTTTTAAAAATAATTTAGTGATTAAAGTCACATATTTTAAATATAAAAAATATAAAATTTTAAATTTAAATCGGTATCTTTACATTTTAATGTCCTTGAAGCTGCTAACTGAAATGAAAAATTTATATATAATATTTAAAATTATTTTTTTATATTTTTAAATATTTTATACTCAAATTAATTTTATTTATAAATTAATGCTAGTTTTTACAATTTATTATCTTATTTGTTTTAAGTTTTATTTGTAATAATTTAATTACTATTTTATTTTAAATATTTCAAATTTTTTATATATCATATTTAAAAAATATATAAAATACCTTACTTATTAAACAATCAAATAACATATTTTTTTACAGGTCACATCACATCCGTAAGATGCAACCACTCAAACTAAAAACATTTATTATCATTATTATTATTTTTGTCATGTTGAATATATAAATTTAATAAATATTAAAAATACTAATAATTTATTAATACTACTTAATTGATTAAAATTGAAAGAAAAAAAAAACTGAACATTTACATAGGTTGATTTATATATCTAACAACATTCTAACAGAGTTTTAAATTATGACGATGCGCATCGTTAAAAATGATGTCCATTAAACAAGATGCTAAAAATTGAAATTATATCGGAGAAAATATAAATTATATGAATTATCAGCACGTAATAAATAAAGAGCTTAATTGACACGCATCCATAATTAAACATCGGTGTAAACTATCTTATCACAATTAATTCTTGTTACATTAACAATTTAATCTTCTATTTTCACATGAAAAATATTGTCTCAAATATTGCACACACCTCTATTTGATGTTTGTAGACTTTAGGTAATACTATATTCTTAGGAGTTGAGAAAAAAAGAAAAATGGTTGGTAGTGTTCATAGTTGTTCCTCCAGGCTGGACAATGTTCATAGTAACAGAGGACCGAATTTTGATCCCAAAGTAACATTAACAGCATGAGCATCATCGACATTCTAACCCGAGTTGATTCAATTTGTCTAAAGTACGACAGATACGACGTCGTTAAGCAAGATGATTCCACTAACTCCGCCGATGACGCTTTCGTCAAACTCTACGCCGTCGTCGACGCAAACATCGATGCCGCTATTCAGGTCACATTTTTATCTCCCGATGCTCTTCAATTTCGTTTTCATTCTATGACAAATTCACATTGTGTTGATGATCATTTATTCATTTATTTTGAGTTTCATCTAAAATTGTTAATTGTTAGTATAATGTGGAATTAATTTTGTGCAGAAAGCAGAAACCGCTTCCAAGGAGAAAAATAGGGCTTCAACTGTAGCGATCAATGCTGAGATTCGTCGCACTAAGGCTAGGTTACTGGACGAGATCCCTAAGTTGCAGAGATTGGCCATAAAAAAGGTTGCTTTTTTGCTTCTCTCATACTTCTAATACCCTTTGATTGCTGCTATTTATTTATTTATTTAATTTTTATTTTAGGAGGTGATCTATTAATTTTCTTAGATTTGTTATTTTAATGTGTGTGTTTTTTAGGTTAGAATGATGAATTCATTATATTTACATATGGCATACTCACTTCAAAATGAAATATAAACAAAAAAAGTACTTGAAAATTGGTCTGGTCTAGGCTTTAGCTAGATACGTCAAATTTTCAAATACCTTTTTGATTATATTTCATTCTAAAGAGAGTGTGTCTTAGTTCTGATTGATTGGATTTGTAAATTATTGTAATTGTAATGTAATTTTGAGTTGTCAATAGTCTTGCAGCTGCTACTTTCAACTGATATTCCCAGTTACATAGATGTAGCTAGCTAGTTACACGTTATCAGAGAAGATCATTTGTTCAATCTACTTTGACTAGGAATGGGGCAGATTTTTTCTTGTTTCTGTATGTGGTTCTGAATTTTATGATTATTTGAAAACACTGTTGACTTGTTACATTTGGCAGGTGTGTTATAATATCTTGATAGCTTGACTGATTGTCATTGCACAATTGGTAAATTTGTGGCGTATAAAGTGTTAAAATTTTAATGACAAAATTATACATTTGTCCAATTGGTACTCTGTATTCACAGGAAAATGGGCTTTCGTCGCAAGAATTGGCGGTCCGTAATGATTTGGTTCTTGCATTGCCGGAGAGGATCCAAGCAATCCCAGATGGGACCCCTGCCACACCCAAACAAACTGGAGGTTGGGGAGCTTCTGCCTCACGTCCTGAAATTAAATTTGATTCAGGTAATTGAAATTATCCAAGTCTCGTAGCTATACAAGTATAGTAGTTTGTGAAAGCAATGCTTTATAATGAATTGTTTCTGTTCATTTCTGTGTATTGTGTCAATCACAGATGGTCGATTCGATGATGGGTACTTTCAACAAACTGAAGAATCAAGTGGGTTTAGGCAGGAGTATAAAATGCGTAAAATGAAACAGGCAAGTCGCTTGTAGCAGCTGTAACCAGAGAGCTGTTGTCTTTGTCGGGATGTTATATGTGGAATGCTAACTTGGACATGGTTTTGAATCTAATTATATGAAACTTTTAGGATTAAGGTTTGGATGTGATCGCAGAAGGATTAGATACTTTGAAAACATGGCACACGATATGAACGAGGTCAGATTCATTATAGTGTCTATCTTTCATCCTTTGTGTATGTGATAATTTCTTCTTAATGTTGAAGTTTTTTATATACGTACGTCTGTGCCAAATGCAGGAAATGGATAGGCAAGTTCCACTGATGGATGAGATTGATACTTAGGTGAGATTCATCGATCTCCTCCTCTAAATTGAAAACTCTGGAAACTCGGAAATTGAAGTTTTCAAAACTCTGGAAATAAGAAGCTGAAGTTAAGTTAACGCGATTCTATTTTTTTTCGTCTTTATTGTTGGACAAGGCATCCTCTGATCTTAAGAATACCAATGTTAGACTTAAAGACACAATTATTCAGGTTATTAACTCATTCAGTCTTAGTTTTCCTTCAATTTCTAATTGCACCAGTGATTGATTTCCTGTTGAATCTTATATAATCTTTTGTTTTCATCCAGCTTCGATCCAGTCGAAACTTTTGCATCGATATTGTTTTGTTGATTATAATTTTGGGAATTGCTGCATATTAGTAAGGCTCCTTTCTCTCTTCTAGAACTCGAAAAATATGCCAAAACCTCTCCTTTCTTGTTGATTTCTAGTCCAGTTCGTATTCTATTACTGCCACATGTTCTTCTTTTCTACTTGAAAATTGGAAATGTGGGTGTGTGTACGAATCTGCTTAATTGTGAAAAACTAAAGGTCCATGTTTAACTTTTTTTCCCTCTTAAGACTTTAAAATGTCAAACTTCATTTAGTGGCTTTAAGCTGTATCTGAAGTTAGAAATTAGGCGAGTGATTTCTTAACCAAAGCATTAATGTCTTTGTTAGGTTGGTTTACTGGCTACAGACATAAAAAAAATTAATGAGAGGGATTATAAATCTACTGATTTGTTAGCCTTTTGGGTTATCTATGTATTCTCCATGTCTTACCTCGTATTCTCTCTTTTAAATACTTAAAATAAAAGTTAAAACTGCTGTATGAATCTGTTTTCAAATGCAATGTTGTTGAAATACAGTGTCATGTTTACACTTGAGATATGGATCTTATTATCAATTTGAGGCATTGTTAATGAAATCTTCAAACTTCTGAAGTGGGCAAGTGGTAGCTTTTTGTCTCTTTCGCGTGGTATGACCTTTAATATTATAGCATGTTCTAGGTGGTGCTTACTATTACCAGTCTAGTCTTGTATGTTTCGTTTTTGCTTTGAGAAATATGAAATATCATTCTGACTTGCTGTGCTTTTGTTGCAGCGTGCTAAAGAAATGATATGACATACAAGGCTATTGTATTTATTCTTTTGGCTTACAAGTATTTCTTGTATTTTCTTGAGAATATCGTCTGATTTTTATAAAAAAATATATTGGTGTGAAGCTGTGAATTTTTCCTTCCACTTGAGAGATGCATTTGTCCTTTTATAAACAGACTAGTTGCGAATACTTTTTTTTTGGGATTTATCGACATTGATTCTGGCTCTTGCATAGTTGCATCCCATTTTTAAATACTCGTGGAATCTACTAATTCAATGATTGCCTTGAGGATATCTCAATTTATTATTATCACAGTACAAGTATTCTATTTTTATTAGAAACAAATTATCAAGCTAAAAATAGGACCAGGGAAAAAAAATGTAGCCTCTTAATATACAATGATTGCCTTGCAGTATTTTTTTGACTTTGAAATCACGTAGTATGTGAAGAAATTCATCGTACGATGCAAATATCATGGCAAATAAAATAAATAAATAAATAAAGCTTTCAAAATTCAAAGTTGAATGTTGGACATCTCCAAGTTATACCCACCTACTACCAAAAGTATTTTCTTGCTTTCGTTACTCGTAAATCTCCACCACTTTACCTTACTTTTCCCTAATGATTCCTAGCTTGTTCACTTAAAATACCTATTAATCAAGTTTGCATAGACATGCCAGGTTGCTGCTGAATAAGTTCTTCCTGATATATAACCCCTTCAAGATACAAACATGAACAATGTTGCCATGACTTTTCAAACATCTCTTCAAATTCCTTAAGTTAAAATACTGTGCGTACATCTTTGCCTTACACGGTAGTACAAAGTAGTTTCCAATTCCAAAGGCAGTGAATTTTCAGTACTTGCAAATAACTTCATATCAGTCATCATGATAAAATAGAAAGAAAGCAATAAATACTTAAATTTCATAAATCAATTTACAAGGTATAATACATATATACAGTCAACAACTCAGTTCCACTATGATGGCCCTTTATTCTTCAAACTATATCTCACATATGCCTATACACACTACTGAAATAATACCCTATTCTTTCAACTATATACACTACTACCATGTCCTATAATAATAAAGAATAATCACACAATACAGGTATAAAACCAACTACATGTAGAATAATACCCTATTCTTCCTTATTTACATATAGAATATCTTCCATTTATCACATAAGCTCTGCAGATTCTATATATGCACACAAATAAGCATGTATGTCCATGCACCTAAGTTATGTATATCCAGTGAAGGCTAAGCTATTAAGCTCTTGAGGTTGTATGATTGAAGTCCACTGATCAAAGTTGTAGGAATTGTACCCTTTGCTTAAATCTATCTCAAGTCTTTGATTCACATCATCGACTTCTCTGCTTAGATTTTTATTGAGGACAGCATAAAAGTCCATCTCAATATTCTCTTCAACGGCTTTTCGCTTCTGCGGATTAAACAATCCTTCGGCGGCAGATGATAAGAACTGTGCTCCTATTATGTTTAAGTTGTTTTCATACAATGAAGCATGTGATTTTTCATTGTTTGAGGACATACCAATGGAATTAGGTAGAACACTCTTAGAAGCTAAAATATAAGGTAACATTGGATATTCATTCTGTTTCTGCACATAGTTTTTGACTGGTTCAGGACTAGAGTTGTCATTCATTTGCTGAAAGTGACTTGATGTTTCAAAACTAAGTTCGTTTGAATCTTCACAACTGCTTCTTGGGCTGCCGGTTTTTTGTCGAACTCGGCATAACACCCACTCATCCAGCTGAAGCAAAAGGAGAAAAACAAAAGAAATTGTCAAATGTCAAAAGTTCACACTGTCATGCTGGCTTATAAATAAAAAAACTAGTGTTGTCAATTGCAGGTCACGAAAAATAGCAGTTTGATCAAATAGCGCTTCACAGTAGCGCTGTAGTGTCTGCTATTTGACACTATTTGTACAAAATAATATATTTCAGAATAATAACAAGTTGTTCAAATTCTGCTATATCATAGTGCTATAGTGTTGCTATTTAACAACACTTCGAAAAACATTATAGAAGATTGAAAAATTGAACCATAGAAATGACCTACTCTCATAGACCCACTATGGTTGGAATTTGAGATAATTGAATCATGCAACCTATACTCATGCATGATCCACTCAGTCTTAGACCCTTTTAGTGGACGTCCCTTATAGAACACAAGAGATTTCTTCACTCCAATGCTTTTCAACCCATATGAAGTAAAAATAGGTTTGTCAGTTCCAGTTGCTTTCCAATAACCTGCACCAGCTGCTCTATTAGGCCTCAATCCTTTTGGATACTTTCTATCTCTTGGAGTAAAGAAATACCATTCTTCATCCCCAAACAAAGCTTTACCTGTGAAAATGAAAAGCTACCATTCCTTAAAAAAACAGGTTAAACAAGTTTTTAGTCCCTAAATGCTAAACCCTATGTAGGGACTAAAAACACCCTATTTTTATAAAAAGGAGAAACAAAACATGGACAAACATTATACAGGGACTAAACTATGAACTAAAAACACATTTAATCCATAAAGGAAAAATACAATGAAAAGAAAACTAAAAAATTAGTGAAGTTGGTAAGACATACTTGGGAGCTCCCATGGATTGTACTTGTAAAGATCTATTTCTGCTATGAATGAAGCAGGAAGAGGAGATGAAGTGACTTTGTTTCTTAGATAGTGAACAATGAGCTCTTCATCTGAAGGGTGGAACCTAAATCCAGGAGGGAGTTGAATTTCTGAATGATGATTTTTTTTGTCCATGAAGATGAAGGTATTATTAAAGTCTACGTAGGAAACTAGGAAATGTAATGATGAATTGCCGATATTATCGATCAAAATGGTTGTATATTTGCAGTCACTGTGCATGGATTATATATATGCTGTTTGATCATGCAGATAAGGACAATTGTATCCTGTAATATAATACTAGGTAGGTGTGTGATAAGAGATGAGGAAAACAACCCTTTTGTCCTATGTTTTATGTCAACATTCTTCAAAGGGTATGTACCATGTAATATAATTGTAATCGACATGATTACTTTGCAATTTAGACAAAAGATTGAGTCCTGTGGGGACCAAAGTCATGTTAAATTACAGGATATATATACAGCTTGGTTTGAAACTTGAACGACCAAAGTTTGTCAGTTTTATGCGTCAAATTATCAAGTGCATTGGCAAGACCCAAAATTAAAATCTATGCTAGTTGGGAGCAGAAATTCCTACACCTGTAGTTTCGTGGAGATGTGACATGGGATGACACTGTCGTCTGTTTTGGTTGGCTCATTTGAACTTATCTAATGGTATAAACACTTGTGAGATTGTTTGAAAGAGTTCGTGAAAACAACTTATGATATGACATGTCTGAAACTTGATTTCAGTGTATTTTCATAACTCTCCATGAAAGCTTATAAAAACAATCAATCACTTATATAAAAATAATTTTTACTTTATTTTATCTGTTATTATTGAAATAATTTATATATATGGAAAGTGCTTTCTGCTTATTATGCTATAATAAGTTGTTGATCCACACATACAGGCCACTGGCCAGCTTAAGAAACTTATAGTTGGTTGTAATTTTTAAAACGCTTTTACTTTTGAGTTACTACTAAAATTAAGGAGTAACATATGCTGATGAAATTGTTAAGCCACATGTTCAGAAAACAACTTACTACTACAAGATTAAGGAGTAACATATCAGAAAACACTTCTACAAGATTTGTTAAGCCACATGTGTGAAATTGTTGCAGCAGATCATTGGTGGCTTGGTCTGAAAACTCTTTAACTTTTAAAATCTCAATTGGCTTATTGTGTCTAGAAAGCTGCAAATTAACATGTAGCAAAAGCATACCTAAATTAACAATTGAGATTTAAACAACTTCATAATTTATTATTTATATGAATACATGTATGGTCATAATTTCATTGGTTGGTTTTCCAATCCTTGCTATAACTTCACATTTTTTCCATGTAAAATGAATCTTTCACTTTAGTTGAATCAACTCCAAAAATATATGCATATAACTCTTGTCAACAAGTACTTGGAAGAGTGGCATTAGCCTGATCCAACTTTGGTTGTTGAAGCTCCTTCTAAGGGATAGAGCAATTTTTTGGTAGCTTCATCATCCCTTTTGAGTTACTTTTCTCACACAGTTATTTCTTTGTTAGTGTGCTACTAAATCAGCTTAATTGACTAACTGTTATATTAAATTCTGGTTACCTTTTTTTAGAGTACTAGAAGTATTGATACCGAATAAAAATTTGATACATTGAAGTAGAACTCAATTATAGAATAGGTAACAAAAAAAATGTACTTCAGAAAAACTTTAACATACTCTCTTCAAAATAAAATATAAACAAAAAGGTTAATTGAAAAATTACTATACCTTATCTTAATTTATGATAAGATATGTTAATTCTTCGGTTATCATTTTAGGGTCTGCAGTACATACTGACTTAGAGATTATGTTGCAAGATTACATCGGATAATAATCATAGAACTAACAAGTTTCAAAAGAAAAGATGGGCATGATGATAGTTCCATGCACAATATTCCAAGAAATGGAACATAATAAGCATAATAAGACCAACTTGATTATCTAATTTGGCTTCTTCTTCTTGGAATTAATCCATTTAACCCAATGTATCAATTTTTGTTCTCCCCTTATTGGACAGGCTGTTTTCACATTATTATGTAGCATCACAATTAAATATGCCCCACTCCTCACATTCATTTTTTATTTTTTGGTCAGAAAGGGTTTAAATCACAGTCATAGTTACCATATCATTGCAATTCTTGATTTTATTTAGAATCATAGTCAATTAATGCTATGGTCTGGTGTCATGTTACGGTCATAAAGACATCAAAATTCTGATTATTATCGTCATAGTCACCGTTGTGGTTATTGTTATGACATAATACAAAGTCAAGAAAAAAAATGGAATTTGAAAAAGATATTCGAATTTAGCAGTGTAAGTGTTAAAACCGAGGCTTCAATTTGTTTTGTTTATAAGGGAAGGCGTAGAATTCTACACCAGGTTTTGAACCATTTATGTAACATACAAAACACTTCCTCTTTTTTTCTAACCCAAACTAAATGGCACAGATAAATATCATTAACTAAAAAAGGAAAAAAGAACAAATATGAGGACCATTAACAAAATCTAAAGAAAAGACCGTGTCAATTTAGACTCAAATTCTCTAAAATAAAATTAGGTGACAAAAGTCCACCAAGTGTAATTTCTACTACAAGATGCTAGCTATATATCAATAAATTAAAAGGCTAATTTATACCGCTAAATACATTTTGACTTCTATTTTATTTAAGTTTCAGATTTCAACGTGAAATACTTAAACACAATTAGTTATTTATATGTAAAAAAAAATTATAATATGGTCGGATCAAATTTATAGTATCTTATTAAAATAAATTTTCATGTGACATATTTTGTGATAAAACATTCATATTTTTTTTGTAATACTCTGATAAGATATACAAATGGAGGCATGAATCAAATTATATATTTAAAATAAATACATTTCAATAAATTTAAAAACATTGATTTAATCATATATCTATATTTCAAAGCAATATATTTTGCATGATTTTCAGTATAATATCGATATTTTCAATGATTTGTAATATATGTATTTGTAAAATAAAAATAAAATGTTAATAAATAAGAAAGTAAAAATAAATAAATTACGAGTCTGTTGGATAGGGTGTCGTGCAAGTGACTTGTGTCGTCCATGAGTAAAATTGCCAAATAGATATTTTTGATGAATAAATAAATAAATTGTTATATTTTTATTAATTTTAGATATAAACTCGTAGATTTTGCATCTTAAAATATTAATATTTATAGATAAACTGTTAAAGAAAAATTTATCCAAAATAGTGTATGTAATATAATTGTCCATAAATATAATTTATTTGTAAAATATTAAATTCCATGTCTTATATTTTATATATTATATTTTAGTTTCTTTTAGGCGATTTTATCAAAAACACCCTCATTAAAATTAATAAGACTGATTAACAAAATATAAATTAAATAAGTAAATATTTATCAAAGACATCATAATAATAAAGGGAAAATATATATTTAATATTTTAAGTTTAGCTTAATTTTTTCTTAAACTCACATTGGTTTGCACAATTAACCTTTAAAATATATTAATTTACGTATCCAATCCTTTAATAAATTAATATATCTACTCAAAAAATATCATCAATCACACTCGATCTACATAATATAAAATTAAGTATAGTGTAAATTACCCTCAATGTACAATCTATTTTGTCATTAGAAATATAAAAAGATATATTAAATGAGAGATAAAAAATAAAAATGTCACATTACAAAGACGAAAAAACTAATGTCACATACTCGCATTCAAAAAACAAAATAAAAAATAAAACACAAAAAAATTAAATTTATGTGAAAAAAATGCTTATTTAAATAAAATAAAACAGTAATAAAATAACTTTAATAGGTGATTTCTTACAAATTTATTTTTAATCTTAAATTACACCTCTAATGAATGAAGAAGAAACATTTTATTTTTTGAGCAAAAGAAAGAACCTTATTTTAAAATTCAACAATTTTAGTTCATTCCTCATATATTCTAACTAAAAAATGGTAAAAACGATGTATTAATATAATTTAAATGTAATATGATCTATTGATGTATAACAATTTAGATGTTTAATCATTTATTTATTATTAATAAAAATACAAAAATTAATAATTTCAAAAATTAAACACTTTAAAATAGATGACTAATTTTGTTAATTAATGAAAGTAAATCAACAATTATAATTATTATTTCTTAGATAATTTTATTATATATTGAGATAATATTATTTTTGCATTATACATGCATACCTTTAATATGTCATGATACTAGTTTGTAACCCGTGCGTCTGCACGAAAACAACGATTTTAATAAATAAATGGCTATATTTTATATATATATATATATATATATATATATATATATCAAATTTCATAAATTTTATTGACATTAAAAAAAATAAATTGATTTAAAAAAAATAATTTACAATAAAAAAATTAAAAAAAAATCTAATTTTAACTTAACTTAAAAACTACTTTCTTATAGGCTCAATGTTATTGATAAAAAGTATGATTCTAACACCACTCTTTAATCTTACTCAAATGATGCCTTATTTTTGAATTCTACACATAATCTTTTTTCTTTCCAAAAAACTTATTATAAAGCAATACTTTTAATTTTAAACAAATAAAAACAATAATTATTAAA